>NC_036454.1:300000-493348 GCF_002775205.1 Xiphophorus maculatus
CATGCAGGTCAGCTTGCCTTAAGGACGACGGTTGGGAAAAACTGGTAATCAATTTTTAATCAAAGTATGTTGTTTGTCACCCCTAATTTAACTGAGTGTACATGGGCAACTGTACGGTGTTTGTTCTCAGACCTATAACCAGTGTTGTATAAAGTACTGAAATCTCAGAGTCAAGTAAAAGTATAAGTACCTCTCCAAAATATGACTTTGGTAAAAGTCCAAGTCACTGACTGAAATGTTACTTGAGTTAAAGTCTTAAAGTATCTGAAACTTCTTGTACTTAAGTATGGAAATTACTGTAAAAATGGATGTACTCAAGTAATGTAATGAAAAGTACAAGTAAAAAGTAAAAGAAAGCAATTGCAGTTTGAATGACATTTTTTATATTTTGGTAAACTTGTCAAATATACTTAAAATAATGTACCCAACCAAGTGCAGGCAAAATTAAACCTGCTAATAGATATACCTGCAGGCATCATTTAGTTAAGAAAATTAGGTGCTTTACCTATAGCACAAGGTTAACTTAACCTGCTTTACAACTGAACCAGCTTCTTAGTAAACCCTCCAGGACAGAAAATACAAAGTTTTTGTAAGCCTTAAGTTTTCCCTTCAAGTAAGGTCAGTGCTGAAAATGAGAAAAATAAATAGTACAGAAAATGCAGCCAACATGAAGAAAAAGAGCTGTTACGATTACTCTACTTCACAAATCAGTGAATCAGTCAATGCTACAGTCAGTAGGTGGTGCACACAACTGGTCATTATGCAAAAGAAAAAAAGAATTGGGAGGGAAATGCAGCTTATTGGCATCTGTAAACCTGGTTTTGAACTTGCATGCCTTTCCTATATTCGTTAAATTTAGTCTAAATTGCTATCGCTATGGCTTCTGTCCCCCATTGAACAGAGGAGTCTAGGTAGCCTGCTACAGTCAACATTAGGCCTAAGCTAAATACACCACGTGTGGAACTGAAACAATGCCAAACAAAGTTCATTTATGGTCAACGTTTCACAATACAGTAGTGCCTAGTGACCAAGCTATAGTTACTGAAACAGGAGGATTATAACCATTTAATAAGACGTTACCTCAATGTGTTTCTTCAAGTTGGACGGGGAGTTTTTGTAAGATAGAATTTCCACATCTTCGGGCAGGAATAACATAAACTGCATGCGCTACGACGAATCTTTAACACCCACGAAAGAGTGTATTGTGTTTAAATAAGGCCATGGGCTCTCATCACCAGCTGGTGGTTCCCCTGGAGCCGTGTCCGACGTAGTTGCAGTCGTTGTGGTCTCCGTCTCCTCCTCCATGTGACTGCTGCTGATTGCGAGACTTGCTTTGTGTTTAATGGGAGAAGCGAAACAGGTGTATCCTATTGGTGGTGATGAACAAGCCCAGGCAAGTAGGCTACGGACTTTGTTCGGTAGCCTACTTGCTACTTGCTAATCAGTAGGTGGGATCAAAACACTTGCATTTCTCTCTCTCGCTTTTTTGTAACGAGTAACTAAACCACACATTGAAAATGTATCGGAGTAAAAGTACGCAATTAAGTTCGGAAATATAGTGAAGTAAAAGTGAAAGTCATCAAAAATTTTCATACTCCAGGAAAGTATGAAGTACTCCAAAATATACTTAAGTAAAGTAGTGAAGTATTTTTACTTCGTTACTATACAACACTGTCTATAACCAGTGCACTATTTAATATTTCAATGACTTTCAAAATCTTTGAAATGTTTATCATCTTTCTATCCGGCCTCTTCCTCACTCTTAGTTTTTCAGCTGCTGCTCAGCAGTTTGACCCAAAGCTGGCTGTCAAGGAAACCGTCAAGAAGTGGCTTCATTAAGGGAGGAAAGCGCCAAGGAGCCAAAGTGACACCAACCAGAGTCAAAGTTGGGTTACCCCAACAGTATGAACTGTATGGACGCTGTTCTTCCATGGACAATAGACTGTTGTTCTGACAGTCAAAAGGGAGTCAAATATGTTTACAGATCTATCCCTGTTTTCCTAAATAATGTAATATTAATACCATGTTATCATTTTTAATCTCGTGTAAACACACTTTTGGAAATATGTTAATGTAATATAATTTTGAACGACAATACCCATTGAAGAAACATTTAATGGTATGTAGACCTGTCAGACCAAATAATGTACATGAATCAACATTGATTACTTAGCTTTCATTCAATATAAAATCAACCCAAATGTGCATGCAGCTCTGCATTCAAATGATTGTTGAATTAATATTGATAAAGTGTCAGTAAAGGTTGAAACCCTAACACTGATTCAATCACTTTCACTTTCGTTTCAATGTCAGGCTTCAAAGTGGATTAAATGTTTCTGCCTAACGTTCTTTCACTCATATTTTGCTATCTGGGGTGTCTTATAATGTAACAATAGATGCTAATATATTTTAATTCACAGAAACATGAATGTAACTGTCAGATTTTTTAAACTGACTAAACAATCTTCATTCAGTTCATTAGAATAGAAAAGCATTCATTTAATTCCATGTGACAAAATCAGTCCAATTCTAACAGACAGGAAGTACCTTGTCAGCGACACTTTGAGTGTTGATCTGCTCTCGTAGCTCCTTGCTCAGCTGTCTGAATCGCTCTGACCTTTGACCCTCCTCTCGGCTACACATTAGGCTGTGATATGCCTGCAGTGCAGACTGCTGCTTCTCAGAAACCAGCAGAATCTTCCTGAGCTGAATGTCGCCACGCTCCCCACAGGTCAGGAACTGCAGCATGGATCCAGTCAGGAGAACTCCCTGGAAAAACATTTGATCTGCTAGCAGGTAATGTAGAAAATAATCACACATCAGCTCTTCTATTTCTGTGTGGATCTGCTCTGTCATGCATGCTCTGCATGAGTGATTGCTGTAAAGTCAACGACAACGCAAGTGATTCCTACTGCTAATTTATTTAAGAAAAGGTGGAAACTATTGGTTACATATTTGGAACTGACATTATAGCATGTAAATAATTAGGCCCGAGCAGCAAAGCGCTGCGAAAGCCTATTGTTTTCATACTGTTTCTTATTATTTTTCTTCCACCCATTTTGGGGGCCTTTTTGGGGACTTTATCATATTCAAAAACTCACCAAACTTGGTGGACACGTCAAACCTGTTTAAAAATTTTGCATTTTATTGTATTTGTATATCGCAAAAAAAACCAGCTCAACGGCGACACCTAGCAATTTTCAAAAGACCCTCTGCTACTCCCTTACTTCATTGTACAGACATGAAATTTGGTCCACTTGTAGAGCTCACCAATACGTTCAGAAATTACAATTAATGTCATAGTGCAAGTATCACAGGAAGTCGGCCATTTTGGATTGAAGGTCCGATTTCGACCCCATTTCTGCCGTTTACAGCCTTCGCATTCGATCGAACTCCTCCTAGGGATTTTGATTGATCGGCTTCAAACTCGGTCAGTCTGATCATAAGGCATGGCCGATTCAAAGTTATCAAAACGGTGAGTTTTTGAGCATGCTGAAGGGGCGTTACCAGGGGTCAAAGTTCACCTACTTGTCAGGAAAAAATAAACATTTGTATCTCCTACACAAAACCTCTCAAAGGGACCAAACTTTCAGGTATTGATCATCATCAGGTGTCCTACAATAACCAATGGTCAAATGATGACATCACTTAGGCCACAACCCCTGAGAACAGGAAGTATCATGTTTTACCTTGAACGGTCGCTATCTTACCTTTGACCTAATCAACATGAAACTGTGTCCAGAGACAGGGTTACTATTTCAGTCACCAGAGGTCAGTATTACCCTACAAATGACAAAGATCCATGGGGAAACTGAGTTTTTAGACAGAGGTAAAGATGATGAATAACTACACCAGTATTTCGCCACCAGAGGTCAGTATTGCTCTACCAATGACAAAGATCCATGTGGAAGCCAAGTTTTCAGAGAAAGAAATTTAATAGCAATAGCATTAAATTGTAATTTGAATCCACTGTGCCCCCTAGATTATTCCAACACTTGGATCTCCCTCATATATAAACAGATCTAATAGATTTTTTTTGTCATTTCAGGGACCACCAGGGGTCAAAGTTCACCTACTCACCATGAAACACAAAACTCTTATATCTCATACATAAAACCTCTCAAAGGGACCAAACTTTCAGTGATTGATCATCACCAGGTGTCCTACAATACCCAATGGTTAAATGATGACATCACTTAGGCCACGCCCCCTGAGAACAGGAAGTGTCATGTTTTACTGTGAACGGTCGCTATCTTACCCCTTTGACCTAATCAACATGAAACTGTGTCCAGAGACAGAAGACATGGTGTGTTGTGGATTCCAAACCCAACCGGCTTTGATGGAGCAGGTGGGCGTGGTGGCGTGGCGAAGTGACTTGTAACGCCGTTGCCATACGTTTGCCTCTAGATTCTACATGTTTGACCGAGCTGCACCAAACTTAGCATGAGTGATCATCATAGTCTGACGTCATCTAAGCCCCGCCCACTTCCGACAAAAAGTCACCTGTTTTTTCTGCTGTATGTGTTACTTTTACTGTATTTTTTATATGGACTTAATGCAGTGCAAACTGACATAAATGATAATATGATGAACTCTGTCAATGCTCGCTGCTGGCTGAACTGTGTGGGCGTGGCCAAATGGCGAATATCAGTCCCTTGCCATATTTATACGATTGTCTTTAAATCACACATAGATCATCCGATTGGCACCAAACTCCATATGTAAGACCTTTGTTCACCTCTAAAGAGCCCAACAGAATTGAAATGTAATTTGACTCCACTGCGCCCCCTAAGTTAATACATCAGCTGTATCTCCTCACTGCATGGACCGATCTGCACCAGATTTTTTGTGAGTCGTCAGGGAGCGCTGCCGAACGCATTCATGTGTTATCGCCTGGTGGACGGGCAGGGAAAATGCGTGACAGCTTCTGTGGTGGCGAGTGGGCGGCCGTGCTGGAAACTGCGTGAGAGCTTCTGCAGTGGCTGGCGGGCGGCGGTGCGGTAACCCCCGCGGTGACAGATAGGCCGGAGCGCCGCTCCGTACGAGGCTGCTTGCAGCTTTAATTTTGTTTGTGTTCAACTAATATATTTACCAGTGAATATCTAGACATAAGTTCTATGAGGAATATCTTCCCTTCATGTGATTTATTATTATTGTTATTATATAATTATTAAATACGAGAGCAAAGTGACAGAGAAGCCCAGTTCTGTTACACATCTATCCACATAATTTAGTTTTTAGCAGTAAAGAAATCATGTTGGTAAAAGCTTGGCCTGAATTAATGTCAGAACGGTGCAGAGAAAATGTTAGAAATACCTGGTCTCACCTCTAGGTGAATGAGGGAAATGCATGAGAAAAGATGAGCATACCTCCAGCTCCTGGATCCCCTGAAGTTGCTCGGCCCGGCTGCCAGAGGCGGCCGACAGGCCCAGCGCCCAGGATATGATCTGGACCACAGCTTTCCTGTTTGCTGCTCTCCCTGTATCTTCACCTCCATCCATACTCTGAACACCACCCAGCAGCTTCTCCTGCAGCACCAGGTGATGGAGATTTGTTCATCAAAAGCATGAAGTGTTGAAGTTTATTTCACTCTGGCATATAATAAGAAGAATTAAAAATGAAGAACTCTTCATCATAACTTGGTCAGAGGAAAAACAATTCTCAAGTCCATTCAGTGAAGCGCTGTGAAGCAGCTCTGCCTGTCCTTCTCCCATGAGCCGGACCTTGATGATCTGATGCTCACCTTAATCTGCAGAAGTTTGTCTGCAGGTTTCTTATTGAGGAGTTTTGGTCCATGAATCCAGCTGGTTGGCCCTCTACTATCGAAGATCAGACTGTACACCTAAAGCAGCCATATAGAGAGCAAGAATGATTTGTACTGAAGATGGCAACTCTTCAGTTATTCATTTTCATTATGGATGTTTGGCGTAACTGCCATCAAATCAGAATAAAAATTGCATATCAGCAATCATTAAGGATATTCCTTCACAAAATAAGGAATTTTTTCTGCTAGCAGCTGTCTACTGAAGATGTTCTGGTGCTTCATAGAACTTTTAACGCCATGCACTGCAAGGTTCTAAGACGCTTTGGAAGAGAGACAGGACAGCAGCATCACACATCCTCCAACAGGTGGAGGTTCATACTAGTGTAACACACAGCTACTGTACATCAGTGGTGCTGAGCTGCTCTTCCACATATTCAGCTTTGTTTCACCAGTGTTTGGTCCAGCCACAAAGCTGAGAGAAACGGCTCTCTGTGTCACTTTATATTTAAACCCCAAAGAAATAGAAAGTCATAGATTGCCAAATAAAAGTTCCTATAAATTTTGATCAATTTAAAAAAGTATGATTTAATTTAGGAACACTCTTACGTTACATTTAATTTAAAGGATACCTAAAAGCTTGTCACTGACTGTTTTGTTAAAACATTTCTTTCTTTACATGATTTTTTTTCTCACAGAATAAACGTAATCAAATTAGAGTTTGAGTTTTTATTGCAGATTTTGGCACTGCATTTTCAGGCTTTTAGGCTCCAATAAATGTCACATGCCATGCAGCTCTAATCATAATGCTAAACTATTTCAGCTGATTGGGTTTAAAATATAATTTTATCATCTGAAGGAGAAATCCATAGTATCAAAATGACTAACTTTGTTTCTAAAATTTCTATTTCACACACGTTCCAGAAGCTGTAAATGTTCCACCCACCATTTAAAGAGTGCAACCCTACCACAGACAGACTTTTTAAATGTAAAAGTTTAGAAAACTGACACAGAGCAGCAGGAGGAGCCCAACAGGAAGTGAACCTGCAGCTGAAGGTTGGAAGTTTGCTCTTGGGTCATACAAGTCAAGTAAAAACGAAATGACAGATACTAATCTTCATTAAAATGGACAGTTCTCATTTTTTGTAGTATCTCTCTTCAACATGGCAGAAATGTCATTGGAGGGATTGTGAGCCTGTCAACTGTTGCAAATAAAGCTGGAGCATTCTAGCTTAAATATGGCATGCATGTTTCAGCAGTTTATTCCATCATGGCTTCTTTCCCTGATGTTTTCCTCTGCATCATATCCCCTGGTTGGTTACAGAAACATCTGATAATAAAGAACTTTCTCATGAAACCTAACTAGAGAAAATGAACTGCAATAAACAAACATCAAAATTTCAGTTTTTAGGAGTGGAATGTTGGCATGCTTATGTTTGGACTATCTTTTAAATCATGTCATGTGTTAGTTCAGAAATAATGAAACCATCTTGATCCAATCCAGTGTGATATTCCAGTTACAGATGAACAGAAGGAAGTCCCCGAGGTTATGAGTATGCAGTCATGTTACCTGGTATCAGTGTGATGCAGTAACATTGACTCACCTCTTGGAGGTTCACTGAGCTGTTGAGCAGCGTGCTAGCTGTGGCGTTGGAGAGGGAAAGATTCCTGACTAAGAACTGCTGGAAACCTTCCTGGTTCTTCAACACACCAGCCAGTGGGAAGCCTTCACACACACCCCAACACACGCACACACATACACACACATGTTAAAGCTGAGCTTCCTGTACAAGTTATTAATGAGCATTGGTATATTGGCATTTTTAAAGTTATGTGTTCTATACAGGGCCGGACTTAGGAGAGTGTGGGCCCCTGGGCTTGAGCCAAGGTGCAGGCCCTACTTAATCACTGCTATACAGTTCCATATACTCATTGAATTCAATGAGAAGGTGTGTCCAAATTTTTGGTCTGTATTGAATACAGACCAAAAGTTTGGACACACAGTTGTGTTCAAACTTTTGGTCTGTACTGTATATATACAGTGTATATATCCCTGATTTCCTTCCCTTTGGGTGGTTGGCGCTTGGCCGTGACTTACTTGTGGAACCGATCCTATCCACAAACCTTATATACCTACAAGGTCACAAAAACCAGCCACTGTTCACCATGAGAGGCTGGACAGTCCCAAGCACCAGATCATTTCTCTATGCAAGGTTTACAACAGTCACTCCGTGACTGCCAACTTTTTTGCTATATTTTGCACACACACGTACAAAAAAATTTCAGCAAGTCAGATTTTTAAAGATCGTGATCAGCCAGAAAATTGCTACCGGTGCACCTTTAATGAATGTAAAGATCAGTACTACAAACAAAATATACTTAGTGGTTATTAAAGAAATACTTGAATATCTTGAGTATGTCCATTCAACAGAGTTTTCCTAAGAAAGAAAAATTGGACAATGTTCTCTATCCATCCTCTATGTGCAGTATTTATTTATCCTTCTTCATTTCTATCTTTATCTGCTTGTCTTTGGAACAAAAAATGCACTGTTGCATGAAAGTGTTGTATTGGGTGTGTTTATTTCCTTCTAGTGGGTCTGCCGATAGAGGGAAAGTAGCTTCTAAATTGGCTACTATCAATTGTAGCAACCTGCGGCACTCCAATATGCTTGTATCATATTGAGCATGAGGGCCAGAGGTAAGGCAAAGGCAGCAGGACAAAATCAGTCTGTTCCTTCAGGTAAGAAAACTCCAAGAAGATTATCAATCAGTTGGATCAGTTTGGAGGCGTGTCTGAACAGCTGGACCTTTGGTGAGCTTAGTTGTCATGCTCCATGTGGAACTGAGGGAATCTGGAGTAAACAACACCACCGGTGAAAACCATCTACTAATGTGGCTACACATTAAGTCATGAGATTCAGTAACAACAGTAATGATGGCAGAGTCACCAAGACAACATCAGTCACACTGAGAAGCTGGATTTCCAACTGACTAGCCAGTTAGAAACAAAAAACTCTTTTATCTGGTCAGTGAATGCACCATACCTAAGAGTTAGCAGGTCAGTGGCGATACTCTGTGGAGTATATGTTGCTACTGAAGGGAAGCGGCTCAGTGTTAGTTAGCAACAGTGATGAGGTTAAAAAGTGGGAGGAAAAACCAAAGATATTTAAAGAGGAACTATATTGTCATGGAGACCATTTGGTTCAGGATGCTGCTACTGAACGCTAGAATGCAGCATGTGACTGTTAGCTCTAACTCAGAAAGCTCAGAAAGAGGAGGTCTCTTAGAACAGGGGATGGAGTGACTATGGGTTAGAGTTAGGGTTAGGGTTAGGGCCCAGATGTCACTGAAGACCGAGTGCATTCCAGCAAATCTGTTTTCTTTAATCCTTTTGACTTTTGTCATGGAACATACTGGACTGACTGACAGCTGACAGACTGATACTAGACCAACTACATTGCTCTAGTGCAGGGGTCAGCAACCTTTTTGAGACTGGGAGCTACTTCACAGGTCCAGAGTAACACCAAGGGCTACTTGTTTGATACAGACAAATTTTCTTGGCTCAGCTTTTATAACAATAGTATATATACGTATATATATGATTACATGCTGCCTGATCATATTAATGCTAGGGACTACTGACAATAGTTATCAGTAATAATTTACCATGGCAGCTATGGTTAATTACTATTATGTGATCAGAAGTTCTTAGTTCAGAGTGATGAGTGGAGTTTGAATCTCCCATAGTTCTAAGATCCCGCCTGAGCTTTTAACAGTGTGCAGTTCTGGCGAGTCGCCGGTTTATTAGCTTTTTTTGTGGTTTCGCAAACTTAAAAGCTGACGGGTCACCTGTTGGCTGACACCAGCAGATGTCGGAAAAAAATGTCTGACAGATTGGAAGGTACGTACAAAACTATCACTGCACCTGACCTGCAAGAGCACAACCACCTTTCCAACGCGCATCATGTGTGCGTCGCACAAAAGCCGCACAAACCTAAACCACTAAAGCAGGGCACCCTTTTTTTTTTTTCGTTTTTTTTTTTTTTACACAAACGATGTTAAATATTAAAGACATGGAAGCGAAGCCTACCCGTGAGATCCACGGAAAGAGTATGTTGCTTCCCAGGTTCAGGTGGCGTCAGACATCCAAAGGAGGAGAAGGTGAAGCAACAATGTTTGTTTAATTTTTACTCTTTTGGGGAACGTTTCCACTAGATTAAATTGTTTAACTCGCAGTCTTAGCGCGACGCTCAGGAAGCGCGACAGATGTCAGCTAACGGGTGACCCATCAGCTCTCCAGTTCGGGAAACATCAAAGAAGCTCCAGAACCACACATGGTGAAAAGCTCAACCGGCATCCAAACCGCTCTTAGAACTACAGGACGTTCAAACTCTGCTCATTCATTTTTACCTTACAGAAAAAGCGCCAAGCCGCCAAATAAACAAAAGCAAACTGACCAATGAGATTTAAGCTTTGGCGTGCCCTTTGACCCCAACAGACTCAGATGTGTGCTACAAGATGTTTTGACATATAAGATCTTTTTTTCTCCACAAGTTTATTAATTGTAAAGAGGGTTCGATAATAAAACTTTCAGAAATTATTCTTTTCTTTTTTTACTTCAAGGAAAAGCTTAAGGTAGGCAGAGTGTGCAGCCGTACAGCTGCAGGCGCTGCTGCCCTCCGATAAAATCCTGCAGGCGTCTGAGCATAGTTCTGAACTTTAACCATCAAAAAAGAGATTTATGCATAAAGCAATTTATTTTAAAAATTTGTTATAATTTACTTTTTAAAAAAATCTAAATATAAACAAATGTTATTAATTCAATGTAAAAACATTAAATTAAATAATTTCTTTGGCAGTGCTCCCTAATGATATTTTTAGAACTTGCTCCACAGCGACTGACAATGTCCCCTCAGGAGAAAGGGTGCCTGCGGGCACCGTGTTGGTGACCCCTGCTCTAGTGTTTGGAAGATGTGGGGAGCTGTTAGGTTCCAATATTTAATTCAAACAGTAAGGTTCACACAGACCAGACCTGGACTAGTTTCCTGCTTTTGTAACGGTGACAAACAATCAAAAGAGATATTGAGATTGAGTCCGCAACATTTTAATTTAATAATTGTTACAAAGTAACTCCGTTAGCGGTCTCGTTCCTAACAGCCGTTAGAAAAAAAAACACATTCACCAACGTTCCACAACCGTCGTTACCTAGCAACGGCGGAGTGATATTGACCCCCTCCGCAACCACGTCAACCTGCGACACCACTAGTAAATAACACACAACGAAACACAAAACAGTATTAATAAACACAAAACAGTATTAATAAACACAAAACAGTGTTAATTTACCTCGACTATTCCATCAAAATGGCCTGTATGCCACACTTTCCAGTAGATTCATCTGTGCAGAAAGCTGCTGATGTGGCTTAAAGTCTAAGACTTTAAGTCTAGACTTAAAGTCTAAGTCTTTACTTAGACTTGCTCAATATGACCAAATGTTCCAGTTTTTGACGTAATATTACACGATATGGGCTTCACCTCAGTTATTCAGTTTCTTATCAGTAAGTGATTTTGTGAAAAGGGCTACCAACACCTTTTTTAACAATGAAAGCCTAATTTTGCTGCCTTGGGTGAAGAATATGTAACTGTTATAAACATCTCAATGAGCAATGAAAACACCTAAAGGATAGATTGTGTCTGGGCTCCACTTCTGGATCCAGCTCTGTCTGTCAGTGGGAGGTGTGAGCATGGTTCTGAGGGCAGAGCTCTGTGAAAACACTCGGACCTGTTCTAGCAGAAGGAATCCCGTCCTGGAGGTTAAAGAATGAAGCTTGTTATTGGTAAGAGTGAAGCTGAAGCGAGTCAGACCTTGGCTGCTGTTGAAGCCGTAGTCAGGCAGTAAAGGTGCAGCGCTGAGGCTCTCCAGGTGCTGCTGCAGGGTCTCTAGATCCTGACCCAAACCCGGTCTGTCAGATGTGAAGAGGCGGTTCTGTTCAACCACTTCACTGATTCGCTCCAACAGCTGAGTCACTCTGGAACCAGATGGATATGAAACACGGTCAGGTCCTGGTTCCAATCAAACGTAACAGTTTACAGTCTGACCCCATCATGACATTCTTCACTTCTCGTTTGTCTTGTTAATGTAATTACTTTGACCAGTCCTGCCAGGATTTTACAATTATTGGTATGATTATTTGCAATCAAAATCACTCATCTTGTAGTGCTATTTAAGAAATATTTGCAAAGAATTTTGCAGTAATTTTCCCCTACTCATGGAGAACAAAGGGATTCTGATGTGATCTGTTCCTATGTTTAAGGGTAAATATTAATGTCAAGTTCACGGTTTAGAACTTGACATGAGTTACTGGATGTTTTCTCACTGGCTTTCATGTCCAGTGTTTTATCTAGGGCTGGAACTAAGGATTATTTTAGTATTTGTTTATTCTATCAATTATTCTGATGATTAATGGATAAAAAATTGGCACATTCTGCATATTTTTCAATTAAGCATTTAAGCCCATTTTAGACAATTTTAGCAATGCACTAAAACACAAATAAACAATTCAATTCCTTTTTAAATCAGAAAATGAACATTTTATTTCCTTAGATGCAATAAGCATTCATTTAGTGAAAATGTTTATGTTGGCTTCATTACTGCTCTGACTGTGTTGCTCTTTCAGCAAATGACCTGTTTATGTGTGTGTGACTCCAATTAATGATTAATCAATTACTAAATTAGTTCAATTCAATAAGCAATTAATTACAATTTGTCTGATTTATCGTTTCAATCCTAGTTTTGTGATAAAGTCACCTCTGTTGTGAAACCAAGCAGCAAATCAGCAACATTTTCCATCCAGATTTAAATCCTATTAGAATTTCACCTTTTCAATTCATTTAACAAATACTTTGATTATATCATGGTCGTATTTAACAGCTGATCAGTTCACTTTTGGTGAAAGCTTTTCTGATAGTGGTACTTACTGCTAAAAAGACAATCAAACACAAAGTAACTCAGGAATGTTTAAGAGCAAATCCTGTGCTCCGTTCTACTCACGTAGAATTCTTATACTGCAGGAATCCAAACTCATCCCTCTGTCCATCTGGGCACAGCGACTGCATGATGGGAATGATGCCGGCTGAGGTGAGCGGGGCGGCACTGTAAAAAGCTTGGTGGAAGAAAGAAGCAAAAAAAGATGGAGGAATAAAAAGAGTGAAAAGCCAGAGATAAAGGAAGAAGCGTGGTAGACAAGGAGGTGGTGATCAGAGTTTGAAATAGATCAAGTAAAACTGGTTTTATTGTGAAATGTTCAATTAGACAGTAATGAAAAAACACAGAAAGTTTCTGTGCTTGTGTTAGAAAGAAGGAAGTGGTGAGAGAGGCTCCTGCATGTCAGCACTGCATTTAGACACCATTTCTCATTGTTCAACATAAACAGCCTCCATTTTTCAGAAACATTGGATGAAGCAGCTCTCAGCAGGACAAAGCCCCTGAAATTTTACTTCTTGCCAATAGCACCTTGTTTCCATGGCAACTGTCATGGTTTCTTGTGAACAAGCATCCTTTTTATCTGACCACAAAAACACTTTTTATTGTTCCCCAGCTCACTCTTCCGTCTCATCTACAGTACAGACCAAAAATTTGGACACAACTGTGTGTCCAAACTTTTGGTCTGTAGTCAATACAGACCAAAAGTTTGGACACACTTTCTCATTGAATTCAATGAGAAGGTGTGTCCAAACTTTTGGTCTGAACTGTACATGAGCTACCCAGAACTTTGATAGAAATTGGAAATCTGCTGCTGCACATAGAGCAGTGCAGAGGCAGCTCTGGATGGAAGAATGCAAAAAGCAGAAGTGAAGACCGTCTGTATCCCTGGGAAAGATGTGAAAAGAACAAAGGTCTCTTCCTGAGCTTCTTCAATAAGCTTTCTACAGACCTTAGGTCTGGGGCAGGAGGTTCAATAGTGTCTGGTGAACCATTTCTGTGTTGATTTGGTCATGAGTGTTAGATCATTATTCAGCTGACAGCCTCAAAAACGACCTATTTACACTTCACCAAACTCTTACTTAAAAGCTCATACAAGTAGTAAGTGCTGCTGAAAACCACATTTAGAACAATAAGGGCTCATTGGCTGGAGATGCCAGATCCCAAAGAAAAGAAATTTACTTATGCAGATTACAGTACATTTATAGATAGACCTATAACAAAACATCCCATGTGAGATGACTCCACATTGGTCCCAAAAGGATGTATTTTGAGTGTTGCTTATATCAATAAAAATGTAACCATTTTAAAACCGTTATATAAGGTGCAATATTTGCTGTTAAACATGCATTCATTCATAACTCTGAGCCCTGGGCCCCCGCCCCTGGAAGAACCAGGTGATGTCCTTCACACTGACGGCGTTCAGGGCCATGTGGAAGGGAAACCGGCCCCCAGCATCCCAGAGCTTTCACCTGCCTTGCCATCCCTAATAAATATGGCTCCTCCTCTGCACAGTGACAGCAGCCAGGAGAAATGGGTTTCTGTTTTATACAACATGAGCACAAAGTTATGGAAAACTCATAAACTTAATAGAAACTTTGACCAAAACTAATAAAATTACATATAATAACAAATAAATCTCTCAGTCACATAATAAATCCTTCACCCAGGACACAAACTGTTTGTACTGCTACAATCAGGGAAAAGGTACAGACACAGTGAACAACCACCTAGCTAAAAAACAGCTTTTTCTCCAAGAGCTGTGAAACACACACTCTTATGCAGCTCCCTCAGGACTGATTAAGACTTGATTTATCACTGTAGGTACCACTCCAATTTCATTAGGTTCTAGAAATATGACTAATAAAAATCTTATGTCTGTCATTTTGTCACTATTGTACCACGTTTACTTTACAACAAAACTATTATCTCCTGACATGGTTTTCCATGTATTCCAGGCTGATTAAATGTATGCTAACTAATGGTTGGATTTTTGCATAAGCTGCTGCAATATATAAAGCATGGCTTTTAACACATTTACTTAGCATGCCACTCCATGTGATGACACTGTATGTTACATAGTTAACCTTTTGCAGAAACTATCAGCAGGCTGACATGGGCCCTCTTTGACCATCCAGGTGGGAATTCAGGATAAGTACAGAAAATGAATCCATCATCAGTAGAATAGAAAGACATTATGAGTTTTCATCCTGCTGAGTGGAACAGAGTTAAACAAACTGGAGAGTAGGTAGCACACCACAGGATGGTACTAGAGCCAGCACTGGTCCATCAAAACACACTGCTGCTTTAAACAGTCACATCAAAGTTATTTAGAAAAGTGATGGAGAATATGATGTTCAACAAATGTTCAAAGAGGAAGTTTGGTGGCCAGCAGTTTTTTAGACCTAGTCGGAGTTCTTGTTTCTGGACACAAAGTTTATTTCTACGTTTAGATGACTCAAACCATTCATAATAAAAACACAACAAATAGACAGTTAAAGCTGCCAGTCGGTGCATCTTTCTTGTAGTGTGGTGAAGTTTTCTGAGCTCCACAGTGAACCTCATCACTTTAGACTTCCTCCATGTAGGGCTGCACTCTGGTCTTTTACATAAGTAGTGGAAAGCAGAAAGTTGCAGTGTGAGATGAGGAAGTTCATGCACTGGCTCCGTTACCACCCTGACACCAAGACGAGACTCAGAGGGACCTGCAGTAATCAGAGCTGCTGCAGTCGGTCGTTCAGCAAGCACAGAACAGCTTAAAGGCAAGACATCTTGTTTGTAAGTTATCACATAAAAAAACAGCTTCTGCTATGGTTAAAACATGAAAAAACATTTATTCAGTTGGAGCAACAGTCTGTTCTTGTACAGAAAATGAAATGAAAACAGCAGTTACATAAAATTTTGTGATTGTTTTCATATTGTTTAAAGTTACTTCTGTGTCTGATTTATCAGCCTGATTCCAAATCCTTCACAGGAATAAAGGCGTCTGCATCACAAAGGAAATATCTGGAGTAAAAACAACAAATGGATCATGACAAGTGTTTTAGAAGGTTGTATGATTCTATTGCAAGTGATGAGATGGAGGACTTCTCCCTCATCAGAAAGCTTCCAGTGCTAAACTTGAATAGTTTGGTGTTCAGCTGCTGTCAGTGGCTGAACCAACCAGGCTCATGGAGATCCACAACCAATCAAAACATTGTGAGTGCCATTTTTAAAACTTTGTAGCATTGCCCCAGAAACTCCTGAGCCTCAACATTCACAAAAAGTTGGATTAGCTGAGGAATGACATGAGCTCCCCATCTCTTCAGATTAGAGCTGAAGTAGGTCGATGTGTCGCACAAAGCAGCAGCAACCGCATCCGTCAGAAAGTTAGGGTTAGCCTTTTATTAAACACTTCTGGTCTCAAATCATCTGGTGGGCGTACCGAATCTCACTCCAACCCCACTGAGAGACTGGCACTGCTCTTGGTGGGAAGTCCCTGATTGCCATCCGGTTGCTCATGTATGAAGACTGGAAACAGTTTGAACTGTCAGAGTTTAGACCAGGTGGGGACAGAAAATTCTCCCTGATGCTCTGAGGCTAAACTGAAACTTCACACAAAGTTTGGACTTCTGTTCATACTTTAAACCTTCTAACTCACAAACAACATTATTTTTATGTTGCACTATAGACAAAAGCTTGCTGTGTTGCTGAATGACCGATTTTTGCAAATTCAAGGTTCAACATTTAGTACAAAGATACACAATGAGGTAAAGACACACAGGTAGAGGAGGATAGCACATCCTGATTCATGTGTCTCATCACCAGGGACAGTTTTCTGTTCATTACACACTTACACACTGCTCCATCCAACAGGTTGGGAACATGCATCATGCACAGGAACGAAAAGAACCGTGGACAGACAGAGAGAAACAAAGGAAGAACAGCAGACAGAAGGTAGAGGGAGGATGAGAGAACAAAAACAAAGGCGCATCAACTGGATGCTACTGTTCAACTAGTGCAAGCAACAGGGGGCGCTCCAGGGAACCAAAGTTAAAAAGAATCCGGTAAGGATTGATCTGAACAAAAGGGTGGTGACAAGATATGTCACATCACTAAATTACATACAACTGAAACCAGAAATGTAGCTACACTGACTTAAGAGACACAGAAGTCGTTTTTCCTCATTGCCTGAGGATAATTCAGAACAAACTTCTCTATGCCAAAAGAAATCAGCCAAAATATCAGGAGGAGGACTGAAGGGCTGCACCAGTTTGGCTCATCCTTAGTAACAACTTCCGGATATCTGACGGTGAAGCATCCGTCAGGATTTCAGCAAATTAATGGCAAAAACTCTAAAGGTTTGGTGGACCAAACTGCCTTTGAACTGTATGACTTGAAAGTCATACAGTTCAAAGGCAGTAATATACTGAGGAAATGTACATAAACTTCTGATTTTGAAGATATTCATAAATAAATCTTGCATGTTATTTATCTAATTAATGTAGCGTTTAACAAATACAAATAATTTTGGTAATTTTAACTGATCTAAAGAGTTTCATTTCAGATAGGGAGAAAAGGGCATATGTAAACTTCTGGTTTCAACTGTAAGCAAACAATGAAAAGATCAAATAAAAGATATGGTTAGACAACAATGTGCTTACAGAACACACATGCTAAATATAACTGAGCAGCAATATAGGTCAGTATAAAGGTAGAGAGTAAAAACCTGCAAGTAAAACTGTTGTCTGTACAGTCACACACACACACACCCCTACAACACACACACTACACATATATACAAAGATAGCACACTAATTGCAGTAAAAAGCAGAGCTGGACAGGTCAGAGCAGCAAACACCTCTATAGTCCCACTCTACTGGAAGAAGAAAGAAGCAGCTTGCCGCTTGTTGACAGTGAGTCAGAGCAGGACACCGAGCAAATAAATTCTCATTTCATCAGTCTGATGATGTCTGTAAGTTCTGAAATATCAATAACCTTAGAGAAGAAACTGCTGCTTGCCATCAATCTGAATAGTTTATAAAACCATCTAAACAATTTGAAATCCAGAATTCTTTGCCAAAAAAATTTGAAGGGAAAAACCTTGGAGACAGCTGCTGTTGATGTGGGCTTGTATTGGGTTGGTTTGGATAGTTTCTTTCCCTTAATCAATAAAATCAAACATTGAAAACTACTTTTGCCATTTGTTCTGCTTGTCCTCGTCAGACATAAACATTTAAGTCCATTAAGAAAGCAAAAACAGAAGAAATCCATCAGGGGGAAAAACATTTAAATAGCACTATGCAATCCTAAATGACAGACTGCTAATGTTATGCAGAATATCAGACATCAATTAGGACAATATGAAAAAAGCAAAGTTGAACTCCACTGCTAAATGCAGAAACAGCTTCTCATAAGCAAAACACCTTATTAAAATTTTGCAAAATCAGAAGTCACGGCTTCTTTTATTCTGGATAAAGGTGGATAGGCTGCAACATTCTGTTACAATAAGACTCACAGTCAAAGTAAAATAAGGAGGCCCGGGACTTTCACATGTCCATTTTGATTAATTACATTGATTTTAATGTGTTAAAATTTTTGAGGAAATTAATCACACTTTTTTTTGGTTTTCACACATTCTGATTAACTGCAAATGTAATGCACAAGCAGCATCTGCCACCAGCAGCGATGGACGACTAAGCCGATTCTGTTGGCCTCCTGGGGATTCATTCTGCTTCAGAAAGCGATCTCTTGGGATTCAGTTGTGCTAAAAGCAGTTAGTCTGTCAGTGAAGCTATCGCAGCCTGAAACAGCATTGTCTTTTCTTATTAGAACGAGATGAATTGTGATTAATTATTTACAGGTCCTGCAAATACTTTCATTAAAAATGTTAAAATATCTACATACAGTAGGTGTGCAGAGCCTATTTTATTGAGGTAAAGTTTTTGATTCAAATCCAATTAATTAATTACACTCCCTGCAATTAACTCAATTAAAAACTTTAATCAGAGTCCGACCAGTAGGAATGAGCCAAACTGGTTACTGGTTACTGGTCACGCTGCTACAGTGAAAGATTCTCTGTTGACACAAGTGATCATTTCATGTAGAAACAACTTCAACCAAAACTTTAACATCATGTCCACTGTCAAAACAAAGACCTTCAGAGGCAATGACATTTTGATGATTGTTCTTCTAAAGAAATTGGAATTTAATCAAATTGTTAATTAAAAAAAAAGAAAGACTTTTTTAATGTTGACAGAAGCTAACTGTTCAAGGGCCAGTAGCTTCACCCGCAGGACGAATCCGAGTCTAGAAAAATTGTTGTCATAACTACAGAAGTTATTCTACTTTAGTAAATCTACTGGGACAGGCAATTTAGAAACTATTCTGAGAAATTCCTCACTAGCTCGATACACCAATTCTGTAAAATAATCCTAAAATGTCTTTTTTCCTTTTTAAATATATACAGAATATTTATTTAGAAAATGACTATAAAAAGGCAGCATGTGCAGTTTAAAGCATTCCAGGTGTGGCACTGACTCAGCAATAAGGACTGGGATAAAAATGGAAATCTGTTGGTGTTTTATAGAACTTCCCACCCTTGGCTGGATGTTTTCCTCCATATTAAACATGGAGGATTTGTCCTTGGGTACAGGTGAGCTTTCCTGGACAACAAACTGCTGCTGTTGCACAAAGTTTTGGAAGTCACATAAAAGAATGCTGAGGAGTCTCTTTCCAGATATCTGTGTAAGCCTCAAACTTTTAGAGCAGGGGTACCCAGACTTTTTGAGACCAAGATCTACTTTTTCTCTCACCAGCCAGCTGAGATCTACCTCATGACATGAAGACATAAAAATTGTAAATTAAACTCTATTGTCTTATTTTATGGGCGAATAAACATCAGTTATAGCAAAAATAATAAAGTGATTTTTGCTATAACCTATTTGCTATAAACCTAATGCAGTTTCTTCCTCAGTGAGACTCTGTCACTGGGAGGAGGTTACTGGTTTCTCAGTCACAAGCTGGTTGCAATCCTGAGGCCAGCAGGTGTCAGTCAGTTATGGTAGATCTGAAATTTGGTTTGATGACTGAAATATGAGAAGCTACAGACTGATAGGAGGAACCAAAGAGCTCTGTAAAGATAAAGGCAAATCTTCTGAAGTTGGGATATAATTAATTTAATTTCACATAATTACCAGGGTAGAACCCATTTGTTTATTACAACTTAATGAAATATATTTGTCCTTTTTGATGTTTGTTGTGACTGACGTATACTCACAAACAAACGAGGTAATTAGTCCAAGTTTGTCGTTTATTGAAGGTTTAGAAACTACAGCAGCTGTAATGCGCCACAGCAAAGGTAAACAAAGGTAAAATAACCCGAACAGGTGATCAACTCAAAACCACTCCTACCTTTTTTCTCTCTCTTTCTTTGTCGTTTAAGCACACCCGTTGCCGTGGCAACCGCCTGCACCCCGCAAGCCGAGCAGAGATTACGTTAAAAACATAACATTCAGTCCGTTACTATATCAGGTTTCCCGGCTTGATATTTATTTCTCGATTATTAATAAGCCTTCCCTGAACACAGCGATGGTTGAGTAGCTAATTTAAACTCCTGCTCTGCTAGTCAGTCGATCTTTGAGTCGCCTTTTTTGGTGTTAATGGAACCGAAACGCACTGAATTGCACAACACCTTGTTGAAACAATAATTACTGAGATTATTAATTTTAACAGGTTTTGTTGATTTTATTATTCTTTAATGAAGCTACAAACGTTTAGGATCTTAGTGAATATTTTGGTAAGCGCGTCAGAAGAGGAAGTGCTGGTCTCAGCATCCTGGCGGCGTTCAGTTTGTCACCTTATTGCCGAAATCGACTCAAAACCTTTCCGCGATCGACCGGTCGATCGCGTCTCCATCTTGCGTACCTTCCTTGACGGGGATCGCTGGTTTCTTCTGCCTCAGACCCAGGAGGATGAAGAAGAGGACTAGTGGGATGAAAATTTCAAATGCCAGCACCCACTGCAGAGGAGAAAAGACAAGAGATGAGAACCTTACTGAGTATCTGCTGATGAATGGGGCCGGGGCAGCTCTGAGTTCAGCTCATTGCTCATATGAGATAAAGCAGGAAGAGCAAGAAATATTCCTGTGCTAAACTCAAAGTGTGACCTTTTTCTTGTCCTCTCTCTTATCAATATAACAGAATAAAATACTGCAAGTACCTAAGAAAAAATTAATCTCTTAAGTGGATGCCAGAGCTGGCTGCAGAGATGCCAAGTATAGGAACCAATCCAGAGGCTAACCCTAACCCTAACCCGTTAGATGATGAGATTTAAAATAAACAGGATAACTCTGGAATCAACACTATTTCTGGTCATGGAAACTTCAGCTCACATCAACATGAACTCACACAAACCTGGAACTTTCCAGATGTGCTTCAGCTGCACACAGACATTCATTTAATCCTCAACGTCATTTCTCCACTTCACTCTCCAAGAACTGGAGAAAAGTGGAGCATGATACCAGAGTCACATGAGGACACTGACCGCTCTGCCTGACCCTGAACAGGCCTCTCTTCTTACATTGTTCATCCAAAACTGTGAGAACCATAAAGTCCTTTTGTCTCTGCTTTCAGCACCCGCCAGAGAACACGCATGCGTGCACACCCCCACACCCAGCCTCACACACACGAAAGAGAGAGTCATAAACCAACAATTGTCTCTTGACAAGTAACCACTGACAACCAAACCTAAATGATTCAAATACAATCAAAAGATTACAGCGCATTTTGCAAGCTGCAGCAATACAGACACACCAGCTCAGAATGTCATGAAAAACTTCCAAGATTTTTTGTCCCTCAGTATGTATGATAAAGAAAATGAAACATACAGTATATCGTATATAGACTCAGTACACAAAGAGTGGAAGATTTCAAGCTTTTATTTCTTGTAATTTTAATGATTAGACTTTACAAATCATCTCTCAAAAAATTAGAACATTGTAAAAAAATAAATAAAAATAAGTAAAGATACTTTATTCATAGAAAGTTGAGTGGAGGGGAAAAGTGTGATAGGAAAAGATGCACCAGCAACAGGAAGAACTGAAGCATTTGGGAAAACTTCACAAGGTGTCAGAGCGCAGAGACTCTCCACACATGGAAGGCACATGTCCCATTGCTCATGTCCAGAGACTGAAGAACAAGATGACGTCCTCCATGCCACGCCACACTGATGCAGTAGTTCATACAAAAGGAGGCCCAAACCTGTACTAACTGCATTTAAATGACTATACTTTTGTCTTATAGATATTTGTCGGGAGTATGGGGTACCGGGCCCTTTGATACGGGCTGTCAGGTCCCTGTATGACCGGTGTCAGAGTGTGGTCGGCATTGCCGGCAGTAAGCCGGGCTCGTTTCCGGTGAGAGTTGGACTCCTCCAGGGCTGCCCTTTGTCACCAATTCTGTTCATTACTTTTATGGACAGAATTTCTAGGTGCAGCCAAGGTGTTGAGGGGATCCATTTTAGTGGCCTTGGGATTGCATCTCTGCTTTTTGCAGATGATGTGGTCCTATTGGCTTCAAGCAAAGCTTTCACTGGAGCAGTTCGAGTGTGAAGCAGCCAGGATGATGATCCATGCCTTCAAATCCGAGGACATGGTCTCCAGCTATAAACGATAAATCAATTAATCGCACGATAAATTAAAACTATCGACATCATTTTAATTATCGGCATTATCGTCTCTTCCGGCCTTTTTCTCTTTCTTGTTAATGACACTGAATGAAAGAAAGGCTCAACTCCGGTGCTATCCACTGACACCCCGCCCCTTCCTCATTTCCCTAGTGTAAAGCTCAGCGCACACTACACGATCCATTTTCAAAACCTGACAGACCACACATTAGCTGACAGAAATCCTAGGTATAAAGGTTCGATCGGGTTTGGTCCTGCCGTGTGGTGTCCAACAATGGGCACAAAATAATGGCTACAAGTTCAGTGAACTAATTTTAAAATCAGGCATTAATCAATGCTTTACTACAGTCTACCTGCAATGCATGTGGCTAGTGTCAGCGTAAAGTCCTGACTGAATGAAAATCATTAGAACCTATTTACGTCACGTTAACGAAGAACAGCTGAAAAGTTACCAGGTTTATCAACTGCGGTAGTAATTTCGCTCCAACTCCTCCTCTTGTCATTTCTATATTCTTTGCATGTTGAATAAACATTAATGTTGTTTCCACATTGCGCCATATCAGCTGTTTGGGATTCCCCTCCGTAATTTCCCCTCAGAAAGCAGGAGGAGAATCCGTCACATTCAACAGGCTGCGTTAAAGCTCCCAGTCGGGGAAAACCCCTGATTTAGATCGGAGCGGCAACGACGATCTACCGTAACACACCACACAATCTTAGAAAGACCAACGTTCTAAGATTGTCATAAGGGGAAAAATAGGAGCAAAAAATCATGTAGTGTGAACTATTGCATCAGGTAGTCGATGTGCCCGTCTTCTCTATTTAAATCTAATTATTACTGAAGGGCAACATAATATACACACTTCATAATCTGCAGTCTTTTGGTTGAATGCAGTATTTATTTCCACTTTGGCTTTATGTTGTTTAGTTTTTTTTCAAGTGAGTTTTTTGTTAATGGAGACTGAGAATCCATTTTATTTTTGTTTTTGGTTGTTTTGTTTATCAGCTCCAGTGTTAAGTGTTCTTTTGAAAATAAAGTGTATCTTTGACAAGAAATCACATGCATTATTACGTCATTTCCATTAAATCAGTGTAAAAAGGTCTTCAAACAATATTATTGTTTATTGCAATAATTTTTGAGACGTTGAAGCCATTAACAGGGTACTTATAAGGTAATGGCCCTATTTACGGAACAAAAGCACCTGCTAGATAAAATCCTTCAGGCCAGTTGGACTATCTCTAGACTGCATAGGTATATGTCACAATGGACTAACTCCAGCACTTCTAGTTAATCGTTCAGCAAAATTTGTTATCGTGGCAGGCCTAGTCTCGAGCTGGAAAAGGGTAGAGCCTTCTCTGGGTCGGAGGGGTGTTCTACCTCAAGAGGAGTTTAAGTATTTCAGGATCTATAGTCATGAACTTTGAGTCATGACCGAAAGAACGAGATCACGGACAGAAGCGATTGAAATGAGTTTTCTCCGTAGGGTGTCTGGACTCTCCCTTAGAGATAAGGTGAGAAGCTCAGTCTTCCGGGAGGGAATCAGAGTAGAGCCGCTGCAGCTTCACATCAAGAGGAGCCAGTTGAGGTGGCTCAGGCATCTGGTCAGGATGCCTGAGCATCCCTCCCTCCCTCTCCCCTCCCTGGAACACCTCACCCCTCCCTGGTGAGGTGTTCTGGGACGTCCCACCTGGAGGACGTCTCCCTCAGGAGAAGACCCAGAACACGCTGGAGGGACTATGTCATTTGGCTGGCCAGGGAACACCTTGGATTTCCCCCAGAGGAAATACCCCAAGTGGCTGGTGAGAGGGAAGTCTGGGCCTCTCTTCTTAAACTGCTACCCAACCCTGGATAAGCGGAAGGAAAGTAAGATGTATAGATAGAAGGATGGATGGATGGATGGATGGACATTTTCAATAAAAATTAACCTTGTTTTATTGATCTTATGTAATATTCTAATTATCTGTTACAGTAAATTTTGGATTTCCATTATCTGTAAGCTATAATGATAAAAATTGAAAAAAAAAGATAAAAGAAAAATAGACTTGAAATATTCCATTATGGGTAATAAATGTATGAGTTTCACTTTTCTGTATTCAGTAATAAAATATTACTTTTTCATAAATGTTAAATTTTGGAGCTGTTGTTTTAGATAAATGTTGGTTTTAGATAATCCTCTTGGTTTAACTGAATAAAATCAAGAGTGTGTGGGCTTTGAATAGAACTGCTGGCCTCAATGAAATTCCTATACTTCTTATTGAGATTTTAATCTCAATAAGAAATGATTTTAATAAGAAAGCAGCTGATTCTGCAGACACACATTTACATGTTAGAGGTCATGTTGCCTGGAGACCATTGGATGTCATTAACTAATGCCTTCAATTATTCATGGCTTCACTATAGTGAGTAAGATCCCTCATCTTGAAAGTACCATAACAAACCCTATGCTGGTAGCAGTTTGCTTGACTTTAAAATCTGATCTGCTCCTGTTCTTTCAGGACCACCATCTGGCAAACGGTGTCAGCTTTCTGTAGTCAATGCTGCTTCTAAAAGAACAGCACATACTCGTACCATGAACATGAATGTCACAATATTTCTGGGACTGTATTGATTTATATTAAATATTCTTAATCCAGGGTGGAATGCTTCTGCAGCAGTGTTTCACTTGAAATTTGTACACAATTGGCTATTTTAAGTGAAACACACCGATATCCAGGGGTGGAAATTAAACATTTTTTTACTGGCCACTCAGACATTTCACCAGCCACTGGTTTTTTTTTCTTCTTTCGATTACAAACCCCTCAACTACAAGCAAATTATAGAAAATGTATAATTTATTCTTAACTCTATGAAAACCGATTTACTGACAATAAGTTTACCATACAGATGTACATATACAGAATAATTTAACATAAAGCATGGACACCTTAACAGGGTTGTAGTGCAATAAGTTCATTTGAAGTAATTACTAACAAACTTTAACTACACAACCCTAACATTCTTGCAATCATATGTTGAACATTTCCAAATTTTGGCAACAACTCTCCCTGATAGTATTTATTAAAGATGTGTCTAGTCATTTCTAAAATATTTTTAAATTGCATCAACAGCTGTTTTGTAACTGTTTTATTTGTTTTCCCTTACTTATTACGTTTTCTATTGAAATGAACAATTATTACTAAAATATCTCAGAACATCTTCATTATTAATTCCACGGGCCATCATCATCATCATCATCATCATTCCTGTGTTATTCCAGAGTTTGTCTGACTGCCTGGAGCTTAGTGTTAGCTTCCCCCTCACACACACCTGCCTTCCTGCCTGCATGAAACCTTTTCTTTATGAACATTTTCACTCCTTCTTACCGGGCAGCAGCAGCTAACCTGAACTCTTCCTCAATCTGTCCCTGGTCACGTCTCTCTCATCATCCTCCTCGACGATAATAAAGCCCCTGAATCGCTCATTCCCTCTCCTTGTCCGCTACTAAATCTCCTCCAACGGTCAAAGTTAGTGTGGTAATTAACATATCGGTTAGTTTGACACATTTTTCTGAATGGGCTTATGTGCTTTTTAGCTTTTGTGGTAGTTTTTCTGACCTGCCCCATCTCGTATCCGCTCATTTTCTCGGACTCCGGTAGCTGAACTGGCGCTATTTATAACTTCAGAGGGGAGGGGCGGGCCAAGGAGTATTGAGGGATTTCATTGGATAAGCCCAATGAAATCCCTCAATAAAATCAATAAAATCAACCAATGGGCTGTCACGGTAAATAAAAATGAGATTTAATATAATTTTTTTGTTAAATTATGACAGCGAAGGGCTGCCAGATATGGACAGTAAATGCATCAGTCAGTCCTCCCCTGGACAGAAGTTCAAACTGAATGCAGCTTTTTTTTCTGTCCAAATTGTCAACCCACCACAGTGGTGGTGCGTTGCTCCAATTTACAAGCCACTTCATACTTTCACCCACATTTGGACAGTGGCGGGTGCTAATTTCCACCCCTGCTGATATCAAACAAACCAATAAAATATTTGCCATTTTTAGGCATTACTGATGCTGCACAGTTCCATTCAGTTTATTTATGTAGCACCATCCACAACACACATTTACGAAATAGTGAATTTAATCCACTTATACAGACAAATCCCATGACCAGTGCATACATTCTAGCTGCACTAAGTTACCAAACAATGCAGTCACATTAAGTTCGCTGTTTAAAAAACCCCAGCAGATTGTATTGAGCTGCTGACTTACATCACTCACTCATTCTGGACGAATGCTGGCAACAGTAGACAGACTTCCATTGCCTCATTGATTTTACACCACTCTCTCATATAGGTCATGCATGTAGTGACAGTGGAGATGAAAAACGCCCCTTCAACAGGAATAAATACAAATACAACTTTTGTATTTATAGATACTGCAGTGTGGCTACACAAGGTTTATGGGTTCATGTTCCTTCAGATTGTTTACCAACCCTCCATAGTGCAAGCTTCTCATTTGTGTTTATCTTTGGTTCCATATTCTGTTTATTGAATCTTTGTACTGACATTATGAATCTTCATATGAGCAGAGAAAACATTAGAAACGCAGTCAAACTTTACATTTCAACATCACAAAAATCAGTTTACTTGTTCAGTTTGCTAGATCTTGACTTGAGTTGTTAATAGTTCTATCTGCTGCCGGTGGCTGAATTCAGATTCTCGTGTTTTATGGAAAGTGTCATGAATTCTACATATATTCTACAAGGGACCACAAACAAATTCACATTTAATTATTTAAAGATCCAGTTAAAAACAGTTAATGGACCTTCTTTGCAATAGAAGAACTCACTAACCTTGCAATTTAAGGATATACAGTATATGTACAGTATATATAAATATTCATGCATGTTTTATATACATTACAGTCAGGCTTCATAACGCATTTATTGCCTGTGTACGGTAATTATTCTGAAGACATGAGTTTAACCTTTCCAAGCCATCCTCTCAACCATAAAACCAGTGAATCTGGAGTTTTTTCCCACTAATATTGAAACCACTGAAGGTCTTTCCACCAGACAGAGCCAGTCTGTCCTCTGGGGGCAGGATATATATAGCTGACAATAACAATAAGGCTGAGCACCTAAAAGTGTCATCAAGATGTAGCAGCAGCTATAAACAGTTAGGGGATGTTTGCTGGCACAAGATAAGATTCTGTCAAGATTTTTTGAAGGCTACGCAGGAACTGTGACATTTGCTTCCAGAGTGCAAGCATCTGCCTCACTTAGCCAAGATGCCGTTCAGCATCAGTTGCCTAACTGTACTCTCATTTACAACCCTGAGCGAGGTGAACCACTGATTTGAAGGTCCTAGGAAGACTTTGAAATGCTTCAAGAATCTCTGACTGCTTCTGGCCTTGCCCTATGATGCCCTTCTTCTCATGCCCTCCCCAATCGTCTGCACATGACATGGGTGAAACAAGACGATTTTATGTTTATTGTCCATCTCTCAATTCTCACAATTCTCACGCTGGACATTTGTGGAATTTTTCACGCTGGGTGGCATGGATGTTTGCCATTTTCGGTCACAATTCATGTCGACAACTTTATCATTTTGAATGTTCGTGTTTTAACTGTCTCGAGGTCCTTCTGCTGGAACCTCAGAAAGCACACAATGAAAGCCCTTGGCGGGACTCAAGGGCTAGTTGGGAGCAGTAATTGATCAGCATGCTCTAAATCCAGCCCCCCCTGGAGAATCTCAAGGAGAACAGTAGTCAGGAACAATATGGCATATTTACCTTCAACACATTTCAGGAAGCCCAAAATGCGTAGATGGGGGCGGGAGTCGCAGCACTGCTTCGCCAATTCCTCCAGCATATCCACAGGAGTCACCATTCTATTTAGTCTTGTTAGCATGTCGCAAACGTTTCTACAGCTCTTCTTGTTTCAGACAGGTCCTTCTTAATGTCTGCAAAAATATTTGGCTTGGTCATTCAGGATTTTAGTTTGATTGTTTGCCAGTTTCTGAAGAAGCTCATCCATTTTGGGAATGGAGGGGGATTCGTTCACGTCTTCCTGAGTCGGTGATGGCTAGCTTTTAGGCTAGTAGCAGCCCTGGTACCTTACTGCTATTGGGAGGCGGTTGCATCGTTTTCTGGAGCTTCGGCATGTCCACGCAGCATATAATCGTCAATCTGCAATCCATGGAATGATATAAAAAAAAAGAAATGTAAAAAACTATTGTATTACTTCAAAAATGAGTTGGAAGTGCCGCGAGCTCCAGCCTAAGCAGCCATCACATGACCCTATAGATTCTGTCATTTAATGGGTCCTTTTCAACAAGCACCATGTCAGATGAGCAGGTACAGGCTGCAGGGAGACTGTCTATGTCAGAAAGGAGCCACATGTACTTGTGTCCTTTATTCTTGTCCCCCTGAACTGACAGAACATCCACCAAGCTCTCCTGCAACCCATCACTATAGATACCAGGACAATTTGGACATGAATGATTTAAAAAGTCAATTTTTTTAAATAAACGCCTATAAAGTAACCAGCAGTGCTGATACGGATTCAGGCCTGGTACTGATTGCTTGAACTAAGTATTGAACTGCTCTATCATCTGGATATATGTAAAGGCAAACGGTCATAATGTTATGTATAACTGATGTAAAATACTCAAGCTCGTATGTTCAGTGTTGGACAAGATTATGATTATCGTCCTCAGTTTCTGCTGGACAGTATCTTTTAACAGGACAGAGACAAATATTTGTTTTAGTGAGGCTATGTAGGATGAAAGACAGTTTTTGATACGTTTGTGGGAAGTTAGAAGGAGAATGAAGAACAGCTACCAGAGCCTGATGTCTTATCTTAAGCAAACTTATTCAGTCATCCATAACATCTGACCCTGTAAAGACATTCAGAACAAATGAGACAGTGTCACTGATATCTATCAGCCTGGAAAGGCTTCATTTTGTAACCCTTTCCTTTCACTAGAAAGGATTATGATATAGACAGTAGTGAAGAAAAGGGGAACTGCCATGAACTGCTCCAGGTGTGGCCATCCTAAAAAATTACTCCAAGTGCGCTTTGATTCTATTTAAATTAAAAAGTACTTTATCCGTCTCAAAGAGAAATTAAACTAAGATTATATTTTCACTATAAAAATATGAACATGAACCCCATTGTACAAGTTGATCGGCAAAGAACATGAGCATCCACCATAGTGGACTGCAAAAGTTAAAGTTGCCATGCCAAAAAAGCTAACCACACTTTAGCTGTTCGCACTACCCTGGTGAAAAGTAAATATTCTAAGTATGTTCAATTTTATCATACTTGAAGCCGGACTAAGTCTTAGTCTTATCAAGAATACTGATAAGACTAATCATCAGTGTACTTGAAGTATGTTATTTTGGAACAACAAATTTTGTGCTTAGTGTATTTTAATAGTGATTAAATTGTAGAAAATCACAGTTTAAAGTGTACCAAGTGTACAGTCATGGCCAAATGTTTTGAGAATGATTCAAATGTTAATATTTACAAAGTCTACTGCTTCAGTTTTTATAACGGCAATTTGCATATACTCCAGAATGTTATAAAGAGTGATCAGCGTAACAGCAATTAATTGCAAAGTCAATATTTGCCTAGAAAATGAACTTTATCCCCCAAAACACATTTCAACTTCATTGCAGCCCTGCCTTAAAAGGACCAGCTAACATTGTTTCAGTGATTGCTCCATTAACACAGGTGTGGGTGGTGATGAGGACAGGGCTGGAGATCAATCTGTCATGATTAAGTAAGAATGATACCACTGGACACTTTAAAAAGAGGTTGGTGCTTGGCATCATTGTTTCCCTTCTATGAACCATGGTTACCTCGAAAGAAACATGTGCAGTCATCATTGCACTGCACAAAAATGGCCTAACAGGAAAGAAAATCGCAGCTAGAAAGATTGCACCTCAGTCAACAATCTATCGCATCATCAAGAACTTCAAGGAGAGAGGTTCCATTGTTGCCAAAAAGGCTCCAGGGCGCCCAAGAAAGACCAGCAAGCGCCAGGACCGTCTCTTAAAAGTGTTTCAGCTGCGGGATCGGGCTACCAGCAGTGCAGAGCTTGCTCAGGAATGGCAGCAGGCAGGTGTGAGTGCATCTGCACGCACTGTGAGGCGGAGACTCTTGGAGCAAGGCCTGGTCTCAAGGAGTGCAGCAAAGAAGCCACTTCTCTCCAGGAAAAACATCAGGGACAGACTGATATTCTGCAAAAGGTACAGGGAGTGGACTGCTGAGGACTGGGGTAAAGTCATTTTCTCTGATGAATCCCCTTTCCGATTGTTTGGGACATCTGGAAAACAGCTTGTTCGGAGAAGACGAGGTGAGCGCTACCACCAGTCTTGTCTCATGCCAACTGTAAAGCATCCTGAAACCATTCATGTGTGGGGTTGCTTCTCAGCCAAGGGAGTCGGCTCTCTCACAGTCTTACCTAAAAACACAGCCATGAATAAAGAATGGTACCAGAATGTCCTCCGAGAGCAACTTCTCCCAACCGTCCAAGAGCAGTTTGGTGATGAACAATGCCTTTTCCAGCATGATGGAGCACCTTGCCATAAAGCAAAGGTGATATCTAACTGGCTCAGGGAACAAAACATAGAGATTTTGGGTCCATGGCCTGGAAACTCCCCTGATCTTAATGCCATTGAAAACTTGTGGTCAATCATCAAGAGACGGGTGGACAAACGAAAACCTAGGAATTCTGACAAAATGCAAGCATTGATTGTGCAAGAATGGACTGCTATCAGTCAGGATTTGGTCCAGAAATTGATTGCGAGCATGCCAGGGAGAATTGCAGAGGTCCTGAAGAAGAGGGGTCAACACTGCAAATATTGACTTGCTGCATTAACTCATTCTAACTGTCATTAAAAGCTTTTGTTACTCATAATATGATTGCAATTGTATTTCTGTATGTGATGACAACATCTGACATACACACATGAAAACCAGAGGGCAGCAGATCATGTGAAAATATAATATTTGTGTCATTCTCAATACTTTTGGCCATGATTGTACTTTCACATGCTTTTTTTTTTTGAACAAGTTACACTTAGTATACTTTAAGTATTTTGCTTTTTATGTAATATAAACATGCTTGATTAGTATATTTTGAGTGTACTATTTTTGTGATTGAATTACATTTGAACTATATTTAGAATGTATTTTCAGTATATTGGCATTACATATTTTATATATTAGTAGTGTGATTACAGTATGCTACAATTACACTATTGGTTTATTATAATTGCTAATGAAGTACACTTCTCGGTTACTTATCAATATCTTTTATTATGGCCACTTTGTACATTACATGCTTAATACACACTACAGTACTGCAAACATATTAGGCTAAAAGAACACAGAAGGATCAACTATAACACACTTTCCGACTAAAACAAATTACATTGTGCTTTCAATATATTACCATTTTTCAAGAGTACATTGGCAATATACTATCACAGAATTGTACAAACTGTCAATATATTAAAAGTTTATAAACAACATGCTTATGAAAATTAGCACAATAAAACAATAGGTACACTTAAAGTATACTTTTATTTAATATATTTCTTAAAAGTCTATGGGCTCTTTGCACCTGCCACGCTGACGTCATAACCGCATGCGCAAATGCGGCTCTCTTTTTTCCACTTTGAGTTACCATGACAGCTAGAAAAGACAAAGTCTTATTTCAGACACAAATAAAACAATACTATGAACATTGCTGTCTTCCTAATATAATGGGCTTTTAAGTTTTCATGGATTTCCAAGCGGTCCTGAATTAAGAAGACGTTGGCTTGTAAATATTCGTTGCTACCAGTTAAAGCTAACGCTGCACAGCAAAGTTTGCAGCCTTCACTTCACTCCGGATCAACTTCTTCAGCCTAAAGAAGAAGGTAAAGGAGCCTCCTGTGTTATTTCCATGTAATCACTTCTGTATTCAGCCTGAAAGAGTTTATGGGAACCAGAGAGCAGACCAGAGCCAGACTGCCGAACAACTGATCCGCCTGTACACACTGCTGGAAACACTGCCCTGCTTCACAAGAAGCATGCAAAACTAATAAAGCGAAGTAACACAGAGACCTTAAGGAACATGGCCATATTTTTCTAAAAGCAACAACTTTGAACCCGAACAGTCAGCTGAACTAGAACTCCGACACCAGAGCTGCTCTACTGTTAAGCTATGGGCTTGTTGTTCCTCAGGCTTCAGAAGCAAAAAGCCTGAACCGTAAAATCCCCGTTACTTGGTCTCTGACACTAACGACAATAAACCATGTAATATACTTGAACACAAGGTAAAAACATTGTCCGTTAGAATGGATGAAAAATGTTTAGATATTTAAATAGCACATTTTTACAAGAAAAATGTCAGAGAATATTGCCTACTAGCATAAGCTAATGTTAGCCACAAAGTTTAAAGAAAGTAAAACTCACCTTTGTATCTGTGAATGTATAACGAGGCGAACATCTTAAAACCTTTCTCCAGCTTACTTGTCGGGGCTTCGGATCGATGTAAATCATTAGCTGTTACCTTGGACAAGCCCTGCAAACCCCCAGTGTAAAGAGCCTTTTTCAATAGATCGGAAACGATTGAGCCGCTTTTCCCAGATCGCTGAAGCTGAGGTGCAAAGAGCCCATTGTGGTACAAATATATTTAAGTGTCTTTAAAGTTATAATGTCAAAATTGGTACAATCATGCTCTTCGTATACTTCCTATGTATTTATATGTAGTACACTTAATACTTGGTATACTTAAAATTAGGAATTCTCCAATCAGGTTTTTTGCTGCCGATTCCAATCACCCATGAGGGCCGATCACTGCCGATCATCTGGATTGGCTGTAAATTTTTCGCTTAAGGTATAAATGCTACTATGTGATCTGGCAAAATGGAAAACAGGTCCGGCCATAAATTCACCTAATTTAGTCATAAAATATGTCAGAATACTTGCAAGAACAATACAGAAGCTACTCAGTCAAAAGTACAACTGAAAAACCTGCAATCAGTAAAACAATATTTAACAGTAAGGCTTTCTATACCCTAAGGCTTTTTATATAGGCTGTGTTGTCAAATAAATCTTACAACACTGTCTTTATCAAATAATGACAAGTTGGTAGTTGTGCGCTGCTTTACCAGCTGTCTGGCCGCTCTGGATGTCTTTTAATTCTGCAGTGAGCCATTTAGTCAAACTCTGTTAAGTGCTTGTTTTGTAAATGTTATATTAGATTTGTTGTGTTGATGCATTTTGACGTGTTTCACCCCCAAGGTATTTTCCCGTCGCAACAGGTAAACTTCCCCATTCACTCTCAGAGCATTATAGTTTCACACCTCATGGATTTGTTGCGCAGTGCGAAGGAAAGAGAAGACAAGCTGCACACACAGGCTCCGAATTGAGATACCGGTGATCGGTTTTGGTGATCGGCAACAAGAGACAGTGATCGAAGATCACCGACACTTTTTCGCGAAAATCGGCCAATTATGATCGGTCTCCGATCGATCGGTACACCTCTACTTAAAATGTACTTACACAAATGTAAGTATGTTTGAAATATACTAAAGTAAATTTCTTTTCAATAGGGCAGCAGAGACGCCGAGTTATCATGGCTGAATGATTCAAATTTAATCTTATTTAACCTACAGAGAAAGATCTATCTGGGAAAGTATGAAACAGGGGAAAGATGAGCTTAAAATTGAAACGGAATCCGTCCAACAGAGGCTGAACTCTGCTTTGGTTAGCAGCAATCACCTCCACAGTAGCAGGACTTTTACTGAAACCCCTCATCAAGACAATTTCCTTGAGTATAAAATGTGTCTGTATTATTTCAAATGACTAATTTAATGCATTTCATAAAACGCTTTTATGAAACATGAGCATCTCTACAGGATCTACCTCTGCTTTCTGAACTCCCTGGTGTATGAGAGTATAGTCCAGTTTGTGAGACCGATGCCATCTTAGCTGAGTGCTGACTAGCTCATTCTGCTCCTGTCATCAATTCTGTGGACAGATTTAATGAGGCCAGAACCCGGCATCTTCATCTAGACAGAAATGACGCATCTGCTACTATAATTAAAACAGAAGCTTATCAGAGTATCTCCTGTGCCTCTCCTGAGTCTGATGTCAGCAGGTAGACTTGCTAAAAATACTCTCCATTCCTCCTCAAACAAAAAGAAAAAACCCCGAAACCAAACAAAAAGCAGCCCTAACTACGTCCATGCACAGGGAGAGAGCCAGCAGCCTGGGGAGAGAGGAAGCTTAAACTCTTAAGGTGCTTCTCCACTGGTAATTCACGCACCAACTGGTTAATGTGCGTTTCAGTTCTACCCCAGGTAGTGAACTTTTCTATTATATGGTCTGTTCCTCACTATTGTGGGCTGGACTTGAGCAACAGCAGCTGTGTTCAACTCTCTGCTGAGTTTTGCAGTATTGGAGAACCTCGAGGTTCTGGTTCTGATGGACTAAAATAATCCCAGATATTTAACTTTGTCTTATAGAAATTCATTGCATGATGATGAAAGCCCATATCAGCTGATTATTTCGCTATGCATGTAAATATACTTACAACCTTTTAGATTTAGGCAATGCAGTCAAAAGATGTAAACCAATAGCCATGCATAAATTTTATTATTTTCTAAACCCAATGAAAAAAATTTTTTTACATCGCAAGTTAATATTATGTAGGTCCGGTGTTTAACACAGTTGACGCAAAACAGCAGCTCCATCAGAAAGCTGACCAGAGCTGCACCGTTTCTCTCTTCTTTAGTAGGTACTGTCCATATTTCAGAGAAACAAGCTGCTAACAGCTGCTAATTCAGTCATTCTGCTGCAAAATACTGCATGTGTTCCTGCCGCTGCTCCTGGTTATTCTCATAATTAAACTCCTCCATACAGCTCTCTGATAGCATGTCTGTTGCCCACATCTAAAGTTGAATTCTAAACGCTAAAGGTTGTTTTTGAGTTGGCAGTGATGTCGATCACCAGCTAATCCATAGATGAGGTCAGCTGTCAAATGGTTTTGGTGCAGTACCTCGATCGGTCCTGGTAGTACTACCCCTGAAGTAGGTATTAACATCTGAGAACAGCCGGGCTGAGCTGCGGCGGATCTGTTAATGGAAAACTAATCTGGCCGAGGCGGACCGAGACCAAACCGGTTAGAGGCAGGCTAGTGGAAAAGCGCCTTTAGAAAAAGCACAAACATCCCAGGAATAAACTGGTTGACAGAGAAGAGCATTTCTGATATCCAACAAAGGATTAAAAGCTTCAGAAAGTGCAGACTCACATGCACCACTTAGCTTAGACTACAGAAGGAAAACATAACAGGTGAATGTCAGTTTTTTAGTTATTGCCCTCAAAACTGTTTTATACAGCCCACATCATTGAAGAGCACTAAATAAATATGCATAAATGATATTTATATAGAAGTGTTTGACTTGTTTCACGGAAGAACTGTCTGATTATGAAAAGACGCCAGTTAACTACCTGAATAATTCATCATAAAATAAATGTCAGGATGGGCAGAAACATATTTCTGAAAGTATCTGAGACAAACAGGAAGTCATGTTCCATGTATCATAAGCATTGCACAACAATAACCAGTAGATTCCATTTGGTGTTGTTCACATTGATAAATTATTTGCAAAGAAATATCCTAAACCAATAAAAACCCAAAACAGACTAAACAAAGTTCTTCCAATTTAATTCAAAAAGTAGCAGCAACTTTATTAAACTAAGAAATAGATTCATGGTTTTGAAAAGATGTGGATTCAAAAAGAAAGCATGGTGTCTGCTCTGCACCAATACACACCACAATAAACCAGCTGAAGCTTAAATTCAGGTGTGAAGTGACTGAATTCTAGAAAATACCGTATTTTCTGGACCTTACAATAAGCCGCACCTACAAATTTTTTGAAAAAGCTCCAGAGAGCCACCAGGGCAGCGCTAAAGAGCCGCATGCGGCTCCAGAGCAGCGGGTTGCAGACCCACACCTTATATGTACATAATAAAAAATAAACAAAAATCTGATTAATCTGCACATCCACACTAAGTCTAGAACCAATGCTATACAAAAACATAACAAATGCAGAAAAAAATCCATTTCAACTACTTAATTATAAAAGCCTAGAAGAAATTATAAGTCAATTAAGCTCAAGTTAATGCTGTCTGGATATCCTACCTACACATTTCTTTAAGAAGTTCCTGTCTATCATTGCTAATGATCTGGTCCAAATAGTAAACTCGTCACTCTCATCAGGTGTTTTCCTTCAGGCTTTAAAATCAGCAGGTGTCAAACCACTGATAAAAAAGAACAATCTGGACAAATCACTACTGCAGAATTACAGGCCGATCTCCAACCTCCCATTCATCAGCAAAGTTATTGAAAAAGCTGTTTTAACAGTTAAATGGCTTCCTAATGATAACCAACTGCTTTGACGTCTTACAGTCTGGTTTCTGGTCTCACCACAGCACAGAGACTGGCCTAGTCAAAGTGTTTAATGATATCCATATAAACACAGACTGTGGAAGAAATGCAGCGGTGGTTGTTAGACCTCAGTGCAGCTTTTGACCCTGTTGACCATGACATATTTCTGAAACGACTGGAGAGTTGGGTTGGACTCTCTGGTCCAGAACTCAACCCTATTGTTACATGAACAATCTTCTGCTCGGCAACATCCTGCGATAAAGCTTTTCATAGATTAGTGGGTTCAGTTCACTTTTCATCAAAATGCGGTTGAATCTCTCATGTTTCAAAGTTTGACATGTCTTGCATGTCTTTCAGCTACAAGACATGCAGCAACAATTTTTTAAAAGGCTTTTTTGGGTCAGGCTGTCTTCATTTGAGAATGGTTAGAAATTAAAGTGAGTAATGAGAGAGGGAGAAGACATGAGGCAAAGGTCGCCAGGCCGGAACTTGAACCTGTGACGTCTGCATTGAGGACTAAGGTCTTCATACGTGGGGTGTGCTTTACCCCTGGGCCACCACAGCACCCCAACATGCAGCAACTCTAACATCTATTTTCCTGCCGTGTATTTGTGAAGAGCAGCTACATGACAATTGTTCTCGTGCCTGCCTTTTAATGTGAAATTCCTGCTTGAGACAAACCATTCAAGATTTGTGTATTCTTGCAGTGAGTCACCTCCCTCTGATGATGTCACTGCCCTCAGTTGCCATGGCAGTTGTCATAGCAACCCATGTCCAGGTTTCCTGTGGAGCTGGGAGTGATCTTAATGAGGAAACTAAAGCAAAGGGGTTAATATTGATGGCAGATCGAAAATGATGTGGCTGGAGCACCTCCAGAACCTGTTCAGTCCACTTCAGCCTCACACCCCTGCTGCTATCTGGACAGTGTGTTCAGTCACACCAAAACAAGTTCTATAAAAACATATAACAGCATATTGGAATGTACAGATAAATCGGCCAGGCAATAAATTGGCCTGATTTTCTTATTTTTGGGAGATCTTTGATCAGCCAACATTTACATATAAAGTCAAGTTTATCCACCGATCCTATCTACCTTGGCAAAAGTCTGAAAATGAACCACAGTCTTTTATTGCTCTGCTGTCTGACTGACAAACCTGCTTGCAGTTAACAACAGTCGCCTCATTGTTGCCAATTCAGCAACTTTCTTGTTATATTTAGCAACATTTCAGACAAAAAAAATAAGTATCAGCCAAAATCAGAATCAGCAGGTGTTAAGATGCAATACGTTTTTCTTTAATGTTTTGAATTCTAGAGTGTGTAAATGAACCTTTGTGTGAAATGTTTATCTTGTGGGTTTGTCATTGTAGCTGCCATCTAAGGAACCTGCTGAGGAGGAGGCCCGCCTCAAACCCTTCTATCCACCTTAATCCGAGCCCCCATGAGGCTTTGCGTGATTTATCGGTGCGACTTCCACCGCAAACAGCCATTTGTTTACATGTTAGCAACTCGCTAACCGGCTTTCATCAGAGGTTTCAGGCTATAAAGAATGTAGGAACTCCAGCTATTACAGCTTACATGTGGCAATATTGTTTTACCGCTACCTACAGCTAATGCGAGGAGGCATGGCGACTTGAAGAAATGGCCACAAATAACCTGCACTAGCATAGTTAGCTACTTCACTGACTCAGTTACAGGGGTTGGACAATGAAACTGAAACACCTCTCATTTTAGTGTGGGAGGTTTCATGGCTAAATTGGACCAGCCTGGTGGCCAATCTTCATTAATTCCACATTGAACCAATAAGAGCAGAGTGTGAAGGTCCAATTAGCAGGGTAAGAGCCCAGTTTTGCTCAAAATATTGCAATGCACACAACATTATGGGTGACATACCAGAGTTCAAAAGAGGACAAATTGTTGGTGCACGTCTTGCTGGCGGATCTGTGACCAAGACAGCAAGTCTTTGTGATGTATCAAGAGCCACGGTATCCAGGGTAATGTCAGCATACCACCAAGAAGGACGAACCACATCCAACAGGATTAACTGTGGACGCAAGAGGAAGCTGTCTGAAAGGGATGTTCGGGTGCTAACCCGGATTGTATCCAAAAAACATAAAACCACGACTACCCAAATCACGGCAGAATTAAATGTGCACCTCAACTCTCCTGTTTCCACCAAAACTGTCCGTCGGGAGCTCCACAGGGTCAATATACATGGCCGGGCTGCTATAGCCAAACCTTTGGTCACTCGTGCCAATGCCAAACGTCGGTTTCAATGGTGCAAGGAGCGCAAATCTTGGGCTGTGGACAATGTGAAACATGTATTGTTCTCTGATGAGTCCACCTTTACTGTTTTCCCCACATCCGGGAGAGTTACGGTGTGGAGAAGCCCCAAAGAGGCGTACCACCCAGACTGTTGCATGCCCAGAGTGAAGCATGGGGGTGGATCAGTGATGGTTCGGGCTGCCATATCATGGCATTCCCTTGGCCCTATACTTGTGCTAGATGGGCGCGTCACTGCCAAGGACTACCGAACCATTCTGGAGGACCATGTGCATCCAATGGTTCAAACATTGTGTCAGGATGACAATGCACCAATACACACAGCAAGACTGGTGAAAGATTGGTTTGATGAACATGAAAGTGAAGTTGAACATATAGGGATTTCTTTGTTTCAATAGGAAACTTCTCATCGAAGCGGACAGAAGCCACATGTGGTGTACCCCAAGGTACAATCCTAGGACCCCTCTTATTCAATATCTATATGATCCCATTTGCTCAAGTTATAACAGGAAGTAAGATTAGCTACCATAACTAGTCGGCTTTCTGAAGAACATTTCCAGGATTAGAGGACTAATGTCTCAGCTAGATCTAGAGAAACTCATCCATGTGTTTATCTTTAGTCGCATTGATTACTGCAGCAGCGTCTTCACAGGTCTGCCCAACAAATCAATCCTCCAGCTGCAGCTGATCCAGAATGCTGCAGCTGCTGTTCTGACTAAAACCAGGAAGATGGAGCACATCACCCCAGTTTTAAAGTCCTTCCACTGGCTCCCTGTAACTCAGAGAATAAACTATAAAATACTGTTAGTTTATAAATCACTAAATGGTTTAGCACCACAATATATTAAAGATCTGCTGTTGTTGTATCAACTTTTCAAACATCTCAGGTCTTCTGGTTCTGCTCTGCATCCCCAGAACCAGAACCAAACATGGAGAAGCAGAATTCAGCTTCTATGCATCACAAATCTGGAACAAACTTCCAGAAAACTGCAAACAACTGAAACACTGAGTGCTTACAAATGTAGACTAAAAACCCACCTGTTTAGAGTTGCTTTTGAAACATAACCATGAAACATTAACTAATAATCTGATGTGCAAAATAAATAAAATCATTTCATCCTAGTTTCGTCACAGTTGGAGGGAAAAAGAAGATGTAGCTGCATCTATCAAGGCACGTGATAAATTAAGCCTTCAAAAATTAAAAATGCAGCGGCTTGAGCGAGAGGAGTGCAAGTTACAAAATCAATGTGCTAAAAATAAAACCTCTGACAACTGCAGACACCGCAAAGCTGCGTGTGGGAGTTGCGCCGAGTAAAGAGAAGTGATCTGCACTGGCTGCGAGTTGTGAATTATTTTATTACCCTAATTGTAAATTGTTTAAATAGTTAGACTAATGTACGGTGGCCGGCAGGTGCAAATGCGCAGCAAAAGAGAAAACATGCAAACAAAAAAGAAGACACCCCCGAATGAAATGCAGCAAATAAAAAGAGAGACGCAAACACCCCCGAATGAAATGCAGCAAATAAAAAGAGAGACGCAAACACCCCCGAATGAAATGCAGCAAACAAAAAGAGAGACGCAAACACCCCCGAATGAAATGCAGCAAACAAAAAGAGAGACGCAAACACCCCCGAATGAAATGCAGCAAACAAAAAGAGAGACGCAAACACCCCCGAATGAAATGCAGCAAACAAAAAGTGTTGAAAACGGAAGTGCTCCAGACCACTAGGGGGAGTCAAAGAAAATAGTATTCATTTCTATGGGACCAGATGCAAGATTCTTCTTCTTCTTCTTCTTGGTATTTATTGGCGGTTGGCAACAAACTTACAGTAGCATTACCGCCACTTACCAGTATGGAGTGTGGTTCGAGATGGTCTATAAACTTTCACTTTCTACCTTTTCCCTCCATTAACTCCTGATTAAACATACCCCCACACATACACACCTGCTTATATTATCCAACTTGCTTATAACTTTATATACCCCTCTTTGATATTCTTTACACATTCACACCCAACTTGCTCTACTCATATCCTATGAAATAGCTTTGTTTTTTTAAGATACCGAATAATTATTTGAATATGTCTACTCCCGAAATCTCTCCTCAAAAATTCTATTAAATTAAACCTTTCTTTAATACCTACACACTCTCTCAGCATGCATCTTCTCTCTTCTTCATACTTACAACACTCTAAAATAACATGCTCTATTGTTTCAGACTTCTCACAATAATCACACTTTCCAGATGCAAGATTCAGAGAGATACCTTTACTTTCTTTCAAATTTCTTTCTCTGAATCTTGCATCTGGTCCCATAGAAATGAATACTATTTTCTTTGACTCCCCCTAGTGGTCTGGAGCACTTCCGTTTTCAACACTTTTTGTTTGCTGCATTTCATTCGGGGGTGTTTGCGTCTCTCTTTTTATTTGCTGCATTTCATTCGGGGGTGTTTGCGTCTCTCTTTTTATTTGCTGCATTTCATTCGGGGGTGTTTGCGTCTCTCTTTTTATTTGCTGCATTTCATTCGGGGGTGTTTGCGTCTCTCTTTTTATTTGCTGCATTTCATTCGGGGGTGTCTTCTTTTTTGTTTGCATGTTTTCTCTTTTGCTGCGCATTTGCACCTGTCGGCCACCGTACTAATGTACTCTTGCCTGCGTTCTGAAGGCGACATGCGCAGTAGAGTGGCTGATGGAACGTGACGTCGACTGATAATCCCTCAATATGTTTCTACAGTTGATCAATTTCCTTCAACTTCATTTGTTTTTGTTTTTAGACCTCAGCATCCACAATCCACATTTTTAAAGTTCTATGAATTATCAGGCATTCCTGAAACACTGGAAAGATGGATGGAAAAAATAAAACTGATCTGATGGTAGAATAACAGATTGAAAATAATAAATATCTTTGTTTTTGAGCTCATATGACTATTTATTTATTCATTAAATTGTTGATATATGGCTTATTAATTAGAGCCCTTAATTAAAAATTTGCATTTTGTAAAACAGCTTCCATTTCAATTAATTGTTATTTTATGGAAAGGATCTTCAAATAAAAAAAAATATAAAGGTATAAGGGGAAGCAAAATTTTAGGAGACAAGAAACTTTAATGTCTTGTTGATTCCAATGAACCCAGATTTTTCTCCCACCTCCGTCTTTTCCATCATGACCATGTCCCAGCACTCTCCCAGACTGAACTGCGCTGGAATTATATAAATCTCATATTCACACACAGAGCTGCTGTGTCAGTTCTCAATAACTAAATTTCCATTAAAGCAGGACATACAACCAGACAGACGCAGTACAGTTTGCTGATGTTAATCTTGGAGCTGAGCTGCTTTCCTCAAGTCTGTAATTTCTCCACAAACAACAACCTGTTTACAGCACTCTGGCCAACTTCCTCCTTCCTCTCAGCGCGGTGCTCAGGCAGTAAAGCTGCCTAAACGAGCCCAACCCAGGCTCATCTCTACCCGGCTGCCTCTGTCATCATCTGAGAACAGATCGGGCTCCGAATCGGGCTCCGGTTAAATAACGGAAGCAGGTGATGCAGCAGAGCTCAGGATGGCTCCCTCGATTCCCGTCTGGTTCCCCAGTAACAGCCCAACAGGAGGGAGGGGTGTTCTGTTGTGCGGGTGCAGAATGCTCTTACCGGCCCTCTCCTCTTCAGAGAGATATTCTTCCACAGCAGGAGATGCAGCTGGTGCAGGAAGCCCATCTCGCCTCCCTCCTGCCTCGGTGTGTCCTATATTTACCAGATGAGCACACCAGCGGTGGCCTGTGGCTGGACGGCAGGATTCTTCCAGCGCATCCCGTCTGAGCCTGGCACGGCCCGGAACGGCACGCCTTTCAGCGGCTCGGCAACCTGGAGGAAGACCGGTTCGGGTCGTGTTCTGTCTTTCCGTGGTCCTCTATATCCCGGTGGATCTGTCCTGCTTCCAAACGCAGCGGCTAGAACTTGAAGCCAGAGAGCAAAGTAGGAACGGCAGCTGATGTCGTAAAAAGCTAATCACGTTAAGCAACACATCCGCTTCCTGTATGGCTCATCAAAACAAAGGCTCCAACATAAAACGCACCCTTACGAAAAATAGATCCATAAATCCTTATTTCATTTTCCAATTTAATGTAACCAGATGAAAAATGGGTACATGTCAAAAATGTATTTTGTAAACCATGTTTTGCTTTTATCTCACCGACTGGTTGTAATTCTTGTTTTTGTCAGCATGTGGTGCTGTTGTTACAGAGAGGTCTAAAATTACCGGAAGTAGAAAAAACCTCTTGCGTATGTACCGTGGCACTCTAGAAAAACGGAAGAGAAGGACATTTTGTGTGCCGAGACGTGGTGGAAAAAAAGACTATATGGCCACCTAAGCAGAGAATCCAAGTGTTCGGTAATTAATGTCGAAGCTGAATTATCTTCCGTGAACAAAGCTAAAGAGAGGATGTTAATGTTATGTTTTTCGTTGTTTGTCCTCCTTTAGAAGTGCCACTGCCGTTTATTACACCCTTTGCTAGAGTTCAGCTTTTATGTAAAGCTACCTTACTACATCGTGAGCCCGCCATTTTCACTGAAGCTGAGGCTTTATATTGATAGAATACGGGTCATTTCTTTCGGCCTATATTGATCCTCATTCTTTCATTTGTTTCTTTGCAACTCGAGAGAGAAAAGTGTCATTTTTTATCTAAACAAATAAAGGACCCATTTTATTTGAAGCTCTGTGTGCTGCATTACTCCCGGCTTCATTAAAAAACATACAAAATTTCAAAATCATTATGTAATTAGATCTGAGCTATTACGTCACCGCCATCTTGCATGTGGCAGCAGAGCGATAGGAGCTCCCCAAGTCATGTGCTGTGTGGACTTGTTTCAACCATTTTACAATACAAACTGAATTCATTGCCATTACATTTCACAGGTAAGGATGAAAGAGCAGAACTACTTGACTTTGCAGCCAGAAACCCGCTTCTAAACAACCGAGAAATATTTCCTATGTAGCTAAATTGGCCCGAAGTAACCACTGATTGTAATTTTCGTAGTGTAGCTAACGTTTTCATACAGCTCTCTCTCATTTTCTAATGAGAGAGAGCTGATGAGAAAACGCTGTTAGAGAGGAAGTGCATTAAAGACCAGGGGATTTTGTGAGGATAGGTCAGTCAGGATCAGAGCTGGAGCTGCTGTTCTTCAGTCTCTGTTTCACAGCTCAGCTTCACAATGCCGGTATTTAGCTATGCTATAAAAGTGCTAGAGTCAGAGCCCCAACATGCTGAAATTATGTTTTTTTGAACGTGAAGGAATCAGATATGTATTTTCTATTACAGTTTTGGATAATTTCTCTTTTATCCTTGGCTTTAGCCTGTGTACCAGGACGTCTCAGAAGTCATTGGAGTTCTCCCAGTTTGACCAGCAGACTGAAGCCCTGCCTGTGGCCAGTGTTCCCAGTATAATAAATAAATGTGTTTTATTCTTTCACTTTTTGTGTATTTTTAAATATCTCAATCTGAAATATTACTGTATTAATGCAGCTTATGTAATGAAATAAAAAAAAATTACTCTGTTAGAATTATTTTCACTCTTTGCTGTCAATTGCAGAGTTGACATATACTGTAATAATTTTTTTTTCTTTCCGGAAAAAGAGTAAGAAAAATATGTAGTTTAATGTTTGACAATGACTGATTTATCAAAGTCATTGTCAGGTAACAATGACTTTGATAAATTAAGTCATTTTTCAATAATATATTAAAAAATAAATACAAGAAAATACTTTTTTTTTTCTTGTCTTGAAATGTTAAATGTACATTAAATTATGGAATCATGTAGATGTGTTCTTTAATGAAACACTGTAAAAGTGTGTGTCTGTTCATCAATGTCAATATGAAAGCTATCAGAATCATTTCTATCAGAAATACCCCAAAACAATTAAATAATCATATCAAAAGTTAAAAACTCTGTCTTTAGTGCTTTCTTTGATTACCAGATATATTAGTGCGTGAGAAAATGTGTCAGTTACTGGTATTAACTTAAAATGCTTTGTAGAACTTTCTGAAGTTCGGTCCATTTCCTTGAATAGACCCTTTTCACATGACGTCACACAACTTCCGTTTTGGCTCGAAGCTGTGTATCCTTAGTTCCGGTGTACATAGTAAGTAATGATAAAGTTGTCTATTTCATATATATATATATATATATATATATATATATATATATATATATATATATATATAGAGAGAGAGAGAGAGAGAGATGTATAAATCTGACAGCATATGTTGATCAGACAGATCACCGGAGCATGGAGTTTACACAGTCTCTAAAACATTTGCCTAAAATAAGATTTGAAGATATATCACGATTTGCAAACCAGTTCTCTCTGACAAAAAAATCTAAATTAGACAAAGGCTACAAATTCTTCACCGAACAATACCTGTTTGACTATGAAGGTAGGTATTTTTGTTTTGCGTAACCGTTAGCTTAGCATTAGTGAATTTTGTTAGCTAGCTAACTACGTGACATAACTGTTCCTTAACCAGAACTTTTTACTGTTTTTGAACTATAACGTTTTAGGCTCTAATCTTGATCAGATTATTAAATTATAGACTGGAGTTGCCACTCATCCCATAAAATAGGGATTTGTTTGTTATAAGCAGAGATGTCCGGTGCCGCCGCTGCTTTGTAATGCCTTTAATCGGACCACTTTTTCGGTAACGAATAATCTAACGAGTTCGTATTTCAAATCCAGTAATCAGATTAAAGTTATTTATCCAAATCATTGCACATTAATATTTTCTTGTGTATTTATTTTTATTCCTTCTTTGCGTCTTTGGGAGAGACTCTGTGACAGTTAGCAGTGACAGAAACATGAACAGTGCATGGAGATGCGCATTTTGTTGCTGGAAAAACAGAAATATCGTCAAGCCCAACTGTTATTTGTGGCTTTTGTCTTGTTTTTATTTTCCATTAATACAGAAAATGAACCTCTAAACGTTACATCACTGACAGGCGGCGGTGTATATGTTTCCTAACTGTGGCTAAAGCTGCTGCTAGCTGGTTTACTCATGATCGGAAGCTGGTTCCTTTGAATACAGTTGGAGAATGGTAAATTGACAATGACTGATAACGGTTATCTAGCACATAAACACTGTTTTATAAAATACAGAAAGTGAACCTCTAAACGTTACAGCGCTGACAGAGAGTATATTTTTCCTAAATGTGGCTAAAGCTGCTGCTAGGTGGTTTACTCTCCGATCGGAGGCTGTTTATTTTATACACAGATAGAGAATGGTGAATTTACAATGATTAGTAACAGCTATCTAACACTTAAATGCTGTTATTATTAAACTTACCTTTTATTATATCCTTAAGATTATGAGAATGCGGGAAGTTTTCAGCTTGGTTCCCAAGGCAAAATCACACCGGAAGTAAAGATACCCAGTTTTGAGTTATGGCGGCCATTGTCTGACGTCACTGTGAAAAGGGTCTATTAGCTTACGGCACATAGGCCACATTCAATATGGCGGACGCTGTGAGTATCGCAGCAATGGGCCGACCCGCTCCATGAGGCCTCTACGAATGGGCTCTTTGCACCTCAGCTTCAGCGATCTGGGAAAAGCGGCTCAATCGTTTCCGATCTATTGAAAAAGGCTCTTTACACTGGGGGTTTGCAGGGCTTGTCCAAGGTAACAGCTAATGATTTACATCGATCCGAAGCCCCGACAAGTAAGCTGGAGAAAGGTTTTAAGATGTTCGCCTCGTTATACATTCACAGATACAAAGGTGAGTTTTACTTTCTTTAAACTTTGTTGGTAACATTAGCTTTAGCTTATGCTAGACATTTTTCTTGTAAAAATATGCTATTTAAGTATCTAAACATTTTTCATCCATTCTAACGGACAATGTTTTTACCTTGTGTTCAAGTATATTACATGGTTTATTGTCGTTAGTGTCAGAGACCAAGTAACGGGGATTTTACGGTTCAGGCTTTTTGCTTCTGAAGCCTGAGGAACAACAAGCCCATAGCTTAACAGTAGAGCAGCTCTGGTGTCGGAGTTCTAGTTCAGCTGACTGTTCGGGTTCAAAGTTGTTGCTTTTAGAAAAATATGGCCATGTTCCTTAAGGTCTCTGTGTTACTTCGCTTTATTAGTTTTGCATGCTTCTTGTGAAGCAGGGCAGTGTTTCCAGCAGTGTGTACAGGCGGATCAGTTGTTCGGCAGTCTGGCTCTGGTCTGCTCTCTGGTTCCCATAAACTCTTTCAGGCTGAATACAGAAGTGATTCCATGGAAATAACACAGGAGGCTCCTTTACCTTCTTCTTTAGGCTGAAGAAGTTGATCCGGAGTGAAGTGAAGGCTGCAAACATTTCTGTGCAGCGTTAGCTTTAACTGGTAGCAACGAATATTTACAAGCCACCGTCTTCCGCATGCGGTTATGACGTCAGCGCGCCAGGTGCAAAGAGCCCATTCTATGAATTTATGTCTATGGGGGTCTGTGTACCTCTAAATCTGCCCCATAGTCGTATCTTTTCGGGTCTATTACTGCCTCTAGTGGCGTGGGATGGTAACACAACTAACATAACTACATTACTAAATGAGAATAGCACAAAGTCTTTATTATTTACTATTAATTCTGGCATTACTGGCACCTTAAAAGATAAACTGGCTTATAAAACACCATATTTTTAAATTTTCTTAAGGATGTAGAGCTAATTAAATGATATAAACAAGACCTTTATATATTATAAATAATATCTGACTATCTCCATCAATTATAGGAGGAATAAAATAAATAAACATGAAAAACAACATGATCAACTATGATAAAAATTGTATTTACAACGTATACATAAGAAACTTAATTGAGCAAAAGTCAATGACGAACAAATGAATTACTAGATTCACAGAAGAATAACACATCTGGTTGTTATAACCAGGGTTGTTAAACAGATATAAGTAAAAATTCACATTTTTGCTTTTACGGTGCCATATATATTATTCTGAGAGATTTTTTGTTGGTACAGTCTTAGACATAGGAAAAAGTCATATTAAACAATATTTAATCTGTAGCCGGGGCATTTTGTCCCGGAAGTATAGTGTTGCGCATTCTTCCTTTTGCCCATATTTGGAAGATGCCGTGACAGAGCGCAGCTGGTTCGTTAGCCAGACAGGTAATCAGCAGTTGCATTTAAAAGCAGGTAGATTGCTGAGGAGATCAGATCCCAGGCTGATGATTCATGCAGAGGAGAGATACTTCTAGAGCGAGTGACATACAGAGTACAACTAACTGGTTTTGCTTTTAAGAAGGTTGGCCTGCTACTGTTTCAGTTTTAGTTTAGAATTTCTTTCCTTTTTTTGGATAGTTATTATTGATTAATAGTATTTTCTTTTTGCTAGTTTTGTTGAAGGAAGGAGAGTTTTTATTGTCTAGCCTTCTGGCTTGTTTTAAACAATAAAAAGGACCTATGCTGTCCCTGGGTCCCAAGCTATTTTATTCAGATTGAGGAGACTAGTGGAAGGGGAGTTTTTCTTTCCTTTGCTGTATCACCAGGGCTTTTTGTGTGAGTGTGTTTTTATTGGGGAACACTTAGGTGCATTTAGTTGTATTTGTGTTTTCTTTATTATCATTCCTCCCCCAAACAGTCTAATGTTATTTAATTGGGTTTAATTGTCCCTTAGCTTTGAGGTTTCCAGGGCCAGCATAGACTTTTACTTTTAATGTGGTCATTTTTGTATAATAAAATAAACTGACTATCTTTGTCCAAAGGAACTTATGAAACCAATAAACTGTATTTAATTTGCAACAGGGGTGGCCTGTGTGGCGGATACAATGTATATATTTCACACCCGAATGTATACTCTTATTGTGAAGGGGAGAAGGTGAGGTTAGAAGACACCAACGGTTGTCCTACATTCTATTTTTGGTTTTGGTTGGAAGGCATTGAGAATAAAACAAGACACAAATTATATTTTTGTCTTTTTCTGCTGACTTCCACAATATAACAATTAACACAAGTGAGTAAAAAGACCTAAATATCAGCATTTATTCCCCCTGTCATAAGTGCTTTTTAAATTTAAATGATGTAGAACTTCATTTAGACTCAAACTAACTAACTGGTCAAAGCTCAAGACTAACGGTTAAATGCTAAACAGTTTTAATACAAAAACAACCACATTAAGAGTAAAACAGACATTAATAACACTATAGAAATATACTAGCAGCTAAACAACGCTGTCAGTAGTGATAATTACTAATAATATTGTGAATCACTAGAGCATTCACACTATAGCCCTACAGAACATTTCTGGACTCCTCAAGATGTTGGACTTTTTGTAAGGGAAGATATTTTGGAAAATCAAAAATGTATGCTATTAAGATGTGTGCAATATTTTTGAGGCTGTAGCTAACCTTAACAAGCAGTATCATTTAAAAGAAAAGTTTTACTCTTAAAAGCAAACAAACTGGGAGCCGGTTGCTTCCCAGTCTACAGTAAGAACATCTAGGATCCAGCAGGTGTCCATTTGTTTTAGTGTACTCGGAGTGCGGTGCTTGTTGGGGCAGACAGTATTCTTTGAGTTTTGATTTACCTCCTAAAAACTAAAATTCTTCAAAATGTCTCTTTTTCTTGGATTCCTATTGGCTCTCTGATCTGATCCCTTACATTTTTACTCATCAGGCCAGAATTTTACTCTTCCAACAGCTTTAGTCTGTTTCTGCTGTGCAAGACTGATACATTTTTCCAGAACAAAGAAGTGGAAATTTCAAGAAGGTGAGAATTTTGGGGGTGAAGGGTTTAATTATTTTTTATTTAAGAACCTTGTGAATGATCATCTCAAAGTATTCGCAGATGTCATATTATTTCTTCTTGCTGGCTCCTTTTCAATCAAGTTCATTTGTGTAGCATATTTCAACAACATTGCAGTTTCAAAGTGCTTTACATAATAAAAACAAACAAATATAATGTCATAAAATATACCATAACCAACAATTGAGAAAATCAATAACAAACATTACATTTTGATGAGTCCCATCATCAAAATCATTAATACACATGAACTATAAAAGGTTCCTTTTATTTCGGCCACTGCTGAAGACAAATACTCCCCTGATGCGATCAAATACAATAACTCGAGAAGCAGCGGCTCATCACGCCTTTATTTTGAAAACCGACACGCAAAATGAAGCAGTCACGTGACCCATGCAATGCGAGGCCTCATGTGTCGTCTTTTCAACAAGACGACACAAGCCCCGAAGTCTGGCTTCAGATAGCCCATCACTAGTAGCCAGAGTTCCTTGCATTCTGGATTCCTCTCATGATGCCATGGATCTTAACCACTGGTTGCCCGAATCCATCTCCTTCTCGGCTGAAGATTCTCTGACAGTTCCTCGTGTCACGGCTGGTTATCGGACCGCTCCTTCTCACAAGAACTTACCTGCCCGCAAGCCTCGTCCATCAATCTTCAAAGAACACTCTATCAAGACCAAACACCGAAACCTGGATCATTTCAAGAACTCCCTACAAAGAGACCAAATCCCTGGAGACCACAGTACTTCTACCCCTGGTGGAAACTCATCTTCCAACCAAGTACGATCATTCCATTTCTCAGAATCCGATCAGTCTGGTTTACCATCAACTTACCTGTTCTCTCCAACTAACCTCAGTGTTCTGACGACCCCAGCTTTCCACCCACAGGACAAGAACCACATACAGTATCTCGCAATTCATCTTTGTTCAAAATAAGCTTTAGCTGATTTCTTAGATAAAGAAATCAGATAAAGATTTATCTGAGCACAAACACTGTATATGTTTGTATGTATGTGGGTCAAAAGACTTGAACTCAACATGACAAATTCTTATTGGAGTGGACAGAAATCACATGTAAGATACTCCAGGCTTCATCCTGTGGTTCCTCCTGTTTAATATTTACATTTATTCAATACAATACACCAGGAGACTACAAACCAATTCCAATTGTTGAGCAGATGATTAGAACAAATCAATAGGTGTGGTGATGGACTCTGACTTGAACCTTCAGAGCCACATAAAGATGCTTAACAAAATCAACCTTCTGTCACCTGAAGTCCTTCCACAGGAGACCTGGGCAGAAGTCTACAACACTTGCATATTACAAATTAGAGTTAGATTATTTTCAGCTTATACATTGTTCAAGGTAGTGCAATAAAACAAAACATGCGGTTCAAGACTCAGATTAAACCAGCATTGCAGCCATTTTTCCCTTTTGACAGTATTACACAGAATCCTCCTCATAGCTCATGAAGTATGCATAAAGTTCAGCTCCCTGATCCCCATCCAATCTTGTCTTGTCAGATAATCAGGCCTCCAAGCGCTGCCTGCTAACTTACAGATTTTGTTCAGTTACTGTGAAGCTGTTGAACAACCGTCCTCCTGGCTAAGATCAGTTTAGTTGTTCACAAAAAGTCAACTGTTTTTCTGCTCCTCCAGGCCCCTCCATAACAGCTGAATATGCATCAGTCCCTGTGTTATGGTAGTGCCCTTTTGCTACTTCACATAATGACAGTATGTAATTTGATCATAACAATTTGAGAATCTGTGTTGTACGTTAGATTTACCATGGCATAAGCCAGTGTTTCCCTACCCTGGTCCTCAAAGGCACACTGTCTTACATGTTTTAGAGGTTTCCCTGCTAATGTTCCTGATTCAACTGATTGCAGTTCAACAAACGCCTGTTAATCAGTCATCAATTGAAATCAGCTGGACTGAAGCAAGGAAATACCTAAACCATGCAGGGCAGTGCGCCTTGAAGACCAGGGTTGGGAAACATTGATGTAAGCGGTGAGTTTCTAGGTTTTATGTGACTTTTTGGGATTTGTCATCTGTTATTAGTCTGTTCCAAGTCATTCCCCTGAAAAATGAAACAGATGATATGTTTGACTCGTCAAAAATACGACAGAAGCTGTGTTCCACTTTCAAATCTGCGCTTGTTGCTTGTTGCAGTACCTCAGCTAAACAGAATCCAACATTTACTTAAGGTTTCCCTCAAAATGTTTGCTTTTTAAAAAGCTCATTGGCTTATTTTTTTACTTGAGAGAAACTTTACCTTATGATAAGAGTATAACAAACTACACCATCTCAGTCATTCCTATGAAATGTTGCAGTAAGTAGATGAATATTTTGTTCTCGGGCATATACACTGAAGCTGCATGAACTCTAACGCAAGCCAATGTTTTTTTCCATGCCACGTTTAAAATTTGGTTTGCATAAAAATGACAAAAAAGCCAAAGTAAATGAAGACCTATCCAAACTGTACATATAATAGTCTTTGTTCATATATTTCATAGCTTTAACAGTTTTGTATGATTTGTCGGCATGTTTTAAGGGCTGGTTCAGGATACTTTGAAGTGAGGTCCTGTGGTACCATCAGTAGAAGTTCCCTCTCCTAGCAGATGTGTCCTATAGCTGTTTACTTGTTGGAAATGAATAAATTCTTAGTGGTTTAAACTGACAGACTGTGTGAGACTGCAGACAATGCATCTGCTAACATAGATATATTAATAATAGTTATGGCATTTCCACCATTATTACATATTCTTATGCACTTCTGTAAATATTTCCCTTCTGTTCACCATATGCTGCATTTTGGCCACTGTCTACAATAAGAAACATACAACTTCCACACATTTCCATGTAGGGTCAGCAAAATCCCATCTTACAGGAATACAACAATATTTGTTGGTACTTTTAATTTGTGTTGTACAACAGAATATGATATTAACACCCCCCAATTCCCTCATCGTTTTTTTTTTCTTGGTTTCTTCTTGCATTCACTGAGAGCTGGGATCAGCTGAGGGTCAGATCATCTCAGACCCTCAGCTGGATGTGGGTCTTCATGGATTAAAAACACACACCCAGCCTGTGTATGGAGGGTGTGTATGATTTACTTTTCCCTTTACATATGACTAAACTGTTTTCTAGACACAGAGTTCAAAAGGAGATTCATATCTGTTTCTTACAAAAAATGAAAGGACAAAAGCAGTTTACACTTAAGATCTTATAAATATTTATTTATTTTATTACAGCTTTGATATATGCACATGCAAGCTAAACATAAGGAGAACATATAAAGAGGCCAAAGACAGGTTGTATTGTTCTAAAGCTCCTTTACAGAATTGTTAATCCGGAAGAGAACAACCTAAAGAAAAATCAGCAGGGATTTGTGTTTAGCTTTCAGCAGAGGGAAAAAAGAACATAAAAATAAATAAAAATGCAACATGACAATTTGATCTTTGCTTTGCATGCCCCATGAACTGTCCGTTTTGCTCCACAAGCTCTGTCAATCTGGATAAACCACACGTCTGCTGGAAGGGTTTGTGTATTTGACGAGCTCCTTCACATCTTCACTGATGGTGAGACAGAGCCAAGGCTTCATCTCCAGATTCCTGCCTCAAAGTGTCTCTGGTGCCCATCCTGGCTGAGCTCTGTTCCGGAGCAGATGCAAAGAGGCAGGCAGAAACCTCCAGACTCAGACATGTGAGCCTGTGGAGCAGAGGAGCTCGTCTTTAGCAAAAGAAAGGCAGAGAACATCGATCTGAGGTTGAGTGGGTAACAGTGGTCATAGCAGCTTTACAAGACACAGTTAGTTCTATTCAAACACATCACTGAAACAAGACAGCTATATTAAATATATCTAAATGTCTGATCTCTAGAAGTGTTTAATGAATATTCATTCAGTCGTCAGATTGCTGAGTCCACAAAGCAACAGTCAGAAAAAATCCCTACATGTTTCTGTGTCGATTCAGTTTGCTCATGCTTTTAAATCATTGTTGGCTGTATCGGAGTCATCGACCCAAACACCTCTCTGCAGAGCTAGAGGGAACCTGAATGCTCTCTGGTTTTCTCTGAAAACAGAGAAAATCTAAACAACTGCAAAAAAACAATGTTTGATTTTCAACATCATGTTAGGTTTCAACTTTGTTCCTCAATTCTTTAATCTGGGCAGCTTAAACTCAGCTTTTAAAATTAACTTCTGTATTTAAAAATGGTATCAGTAAAAATAGTCACACTTTAAAAAGCTTTTCTCAGTAAGGACTCAGCAGGATGAAGACATCTGTGTTTTTACTAGAGATGCAACATCGACCTGAGAGATACGGCTGTTAGCAGCTAGCCAGGCTAACTACTCCAACTATTCACTGTTCAAAGGTAATAAAGACAGTCAGACGTTAAATCTCTTTTTACAGCAATTTCTCCTTCGTACTTATAGCCTGATGCAGCCTCTGCTCTGGATTGCTCACAGCAGATACGGTGGACCAAAAGGGCCATAATTCAGTGACCAAAAACGTTCTTAAATAATAGTTCATATATGTGACCATTTAAATAAAACAGGCTTGCACACATAAAAAAAAATCTAACATTTTAATAAAAAAAAAAAAAAATGAAATAACATAATTAGAATTTCCATTATTTTTATGGTAAAAGTAAAATGAATAATTTTAGAGTTTCTAAGTGGATACAGCACACCATGTATTTACGTATTTATATATTTGTCATCCTGACCCATTAAAGTCAATCAGTTTATGATTGATCAGAAGTTAAACAAATCAAAGAGCTGATGAATCATTTCATTACAGACTGTAGCAAATCTGTAATTAGGGATGAAATTCAATGATCAAATGATTGAAAGTTTTTGTATTCTATAACTCAGAAATGCATTATATGTTGCATGCAGTCTAATTTAGTGTATATAATTAGTTTTATTTTAACCATCACATTTGCAATATTCATTTGAATTTATTGGTTGGATGGTGGAAGTTTTGGTCGTCTATTGCCAGAAAGACTAAAGAACACACCTTTTTAATGCAGTTTATATATATTTTTGTAATTTTTAAAGAAAAATCAGAGTTGTTTAACAGCAGGCCTGAGCTTTTATAAAAAAATGGCCCCCAAAATCTGATTGATGCATCATTCAGATTTCCCACATGCCTCACCAAAAAACCGCCCCCATCTTGAAGTAAAAACTAGAAATATCCTGGATATGTGTTTGGACTCGAGTGGCCCGGCTCCTATCACCTGCTTAGTCTCTGAAAATAAAGAAAGCAGCAGCAGAGTTTGTCCCAGCATTCAGGCAGTGACAGACCAATCTGCCCTGTTCCATCATCTGCTATTTAAACGTCACTAAACCATGAGGACAAGCCATGGTAGTCAATACCTTGTGTACAGGATGGACTCTGGTTCAGAGCTCCATCCTGTTTCAAATGACCTTGAAATCGTTTTCATACAGTTTATGTATAGGATAAACATTAGCAGCAAGTTTGAGGTACCAACTTGGAAAAAACTAGAAATGCATATTGAATGATTTGTTACATGGATGATACAGTGGATGTTCTCAGTCACTGTGCTAGGCTGAGAACAGTGGCTACATAACATTCTGACACAGGTGAGGATGCTGCATGCATTCACACTCATCAAACATTAAAAACACTCCTTTTTAAAATCAAAGCAAAACCTCATAGTAAAACCACAAATTGTGGTTAAAACTCAGGGAAGAAAAGAGCATTTACTGATGAATCAAAACCGACAGCCAGAAATCAGCTCAGAGTGATACTGCCACCTGGTGGCGTCAGCAGGCTCCTGCACTGCACTCTGCTCCAGCTGATCAACACACAGTCAGTCCACGTGTTTCCTTCAGAGCCAACACACACACACACACTCACAGCTGCACTGAAGATGAAACAGAACAGAGCAAGGCTGCAGAGCATGAGACTCACAGCTTCAGTCATGAACCCAACATTTCACATGTTCTTCCTCCTTCTCCTCCTCCTCCCCGTTTACAGGGAGACAATCTTGCTCTCCACATGGACTTGGTTGAGTGTAGCAGTGCATGTGGAGAGTGTGTGTGGATGTGAATTCAGGGAGCAGTACACACAGGTGATGCACTTCCAGTGTGACGGTCCGGATTTACTTGTGGAATCTGTGTAGGTAAAGGTTGGCGTCGTCAAACAGCGGGTTCTTCACCTCCATCTCTCCTGTCTGAACAACAACACAATTTAATTAACAAGAGACCATGCTTGCTATTTATTGCATGAATAAATATATTTTACTTTGCTTTTTCAAAAAGTGCAGTTTTGTACTCAATTTATTCAGAGAGTAAAATGCAGTTTATATATATTTTTAAAAATATGTAATACCTGCTTTGGCAACTGATGAAATAAAGTCATCTATTACCAACAACTTCTCATTGTCTACTGTGTTTATTTGGCTCTGATAAATATTATTATATCTGCTTAAAAACAAACACAGTAGCCCACCAGGAAAAAAAAAGATCTATTGCCATCTTCATCTTCCTCCTGCACACTAAGACCACTAAAGGTGTCTTCTTCAGTGTGGGAGTTGAACAGCCTCACACAAACTTTCCCAGTCTCTCTTTGATGTCATTCTCAATAGATACACTTCTCTTAACCATAAAACTGTGCAAATTGAAGTTCCAAAAATAAATTAGCTTAATGGAAACATGCCAACTTTAAACAGAAAACTGCCAGGGAAATGCTTTTATTTATTTATTTTTTACATCACACGAGTTACATGATAAACATTCAAATGCTACCACTGAAGCAACCACAAAAAGAAGACGACAGAAGGTGGTAGGAGGATTTGTATTTTTTCTAACAATGTGCAGTTGGCTCCACCAGCGCTCATCTGATGACTTGCTGGTCTCCACCATAGTTCATTTTCAACCATCAAAATCCAGACAGCACGTTAAATGGTTTGTTTGCTTACTGGTGCCAGCCCAGGACACTCGTAGACGGTGAAATCTCCATCATTCTCCTCATCTGTCGATGTTCCTGTGTCAGGTGGTCTGAGCTCATCCCTGTGTCTGCATAGGTCAAACACCCAGAGTCATCCAACATGTAACAGAGAAAACACAGACCTGACAAGGCCGAGTGGGCAGGGACAGGAACATGAAGAAACAATGGGGCCCAGCAGGTGACTTACTGCTGCAGGGAAAGCATCTGTTGTTTCTGGTGCTGGTAGTGGTACATCTGGGCACTGTGGGCCAGCTTCTGGTCCCCAGGCTAAAAGACAGCAGAAAGCCAGATCAACAAGCTGTCAAACTATACAGATGACATTTTCTTTACAGGAGCATGTGTCTTTACTGCACATGCTGGTTAAAGGGCGGTGGCCTTATAAATACTTGCTTTATGCCTTTACGTAAGCAGTTGCTGGGGACATGAAGAAACATTAAATCATGTAAGCAATGAAGATCATTCAGAGGTTGAGAAAGTTCGATTGGAGTTATCTTTCCATGTCTAGCAGTGGTAAAAAGCGGTTTGAAAGCTACAAAAGAAACTTTTCATAGAAAGAAACAAATAGTTATCTCACTGTCGACATGAGTGCCACTAAGACTTTTTTTTGATCATTTGTACAAGCAAATTGACATAAGACACATGAAATTCTAAGCTGCTGGAGCATAATTACACATGTTGCTGTGGAACTTCAGTGTTTTTATCCTCCTTCCCAAGTCCTACTCACAAAGTTTCCAAAGTTTTGGGTTTCACATGCAGGATAGTCCAACTTCTGAGCTTCCAGATATGCGTCTCTCACCATTCTGAAACCAGAAATCAAACATTGATGAAACACACTTGGAGCTGACACCCATCTTCTGACACATACAAAGACAGCTAAGCATGCAACAAATTACAGAAGTCTTACCTGACACAGCAGATTCCAGATATGACCAAGACCAGCAAGCATACTGTGATGATCACACTGGTCATAACTGAGAACACATAGCAACAGAAGATGAGAGGGAGGGAATGAGCTGCAGGTCTCTGACTGTCAGAGGAAGACATGATCTCTGGATGCTGCAGCCTCCACACTGAAGACAGCAGTGTGGCAGAACCAAAGGTCTGTAGTGGATCAGCCCAGTCACAAGGCAACACTCACAAAGAACATCTTTGATCTGAGACACACAAGTTGAGCTTGTTGATGTTGTTGATGTTTCTTTAAGTCAAGAGGATGGATGTTTATTGGATGTAGGATTGATCCTGCCTGCCTGCACTGAGGATGGATAATCAGAAGGATTCTGCCTCTTTGCTCTCCTGCATCCATCCTTCTGCTTAAACTCCAACTACCTGCTGAATCAGGAAGGGGATTTCCTAGCAAAGCTCCTAATGAGAATAAAAACTTCATCTCCTTAAGTGACTGTCATTCTGAGCTCTCCTCAGGGTCACAGTCAGTATTTCATGGCTAACAGAGACTTACTGAGAAACACTTGGTCATTGGGGGGGTAGGCGGTGATGCGGGGCTCGCCCAGCCGACCAGGGCTGCAGTTGGTAGTGGAAGGTGCACTTGTAGTGCTGAGTGTGATGCTCAGGCTGGTGGGCTGGTCTGTGGGGGATCCTCTGTGTTTGGAGATCGGCCTGATGAGCTGCTCTGCCTTCATGTCCTGGGAGGGTGGGACTGAGACACATGGAGATGAGCTTGGACCAAATCTAGAAGCAACCATGTTGAGGTGCAGAACTAAAACAGATGAAGACTTTCAGGTACCTGACATCTTGGACTCGGATCTCTGCTCACTGATGATGCCCGACAGGATGTCAATCTCCTCATCCAGCTCAGGGTAAGCCCTCACCTTACCTGCAGCAAAGCAAAGGTTAAAATCAGAAATCAGTTAGTGACTGGGATTAACCCATTTTATGTTTGATTGACCAAATTGCTGATTGGCCACAAACTAAAAATCAGACCTATTTTCCAATCAGAGAACCTATTAACAGATCGCACTGACAGCACTGTTTGGTTTGGAAGTTGTTACAACAGGAAGAACTTCCAAACCAAACATAGTGGTTTATAATTATAAACCATTTAAAAATGAATTAGTACTTAGTACAGAATCAAAGTTTAGCAGACAACAGGAAATTGAATGATGTTCATCCATCCATCCATCCATCCATCCATCCATCCATCCATCCATCCATCCATCTTCTCACACAGTGTGATGTCTCTGTCAAATTAAATTTAGGACTTATTAAAGCCTTTTGATTCTCCTAATGGTTTAAACCTAAGACAGAATGAATTGTGAAAGAGAACTTGGGTAAATGACTTGAATAAATTACTTATTATGTTACCTATTCAATTAAGTTGATAAAGCTTTATTTAACAAACTGCATTTAAGGGTTTACCAAACTTCATCACCGTTAAAGGTCACCATGCATTCGGTTGGCTGCAGGTATGTTTAGTCACTATATAGTTTTTTACAGGACTACAGCCACACATGGTCTCTAACAGAGTTCTTATGTTGCTTTTATGTCACCTTTAAATGTTTCAGATCATCAAACAAGTGTCAGTATTAGTCATAATTAACCAAAGTAAATACAAAAAGTAGTTTTAAAATGATGATTTCATTTATCAAGATTAGAAAAAGCTATCCAAACCAATATAGCTGTTTAAAAATGTAATTGTTTGCATTGGATTAACCACTTAAGTTTTGGTTCTGTCAGAATCTGGGTTTATGAAAGTGTCTCTCCCATTGGCTCCCTGCTAGGAGCGGCCTGGAGCAAAGCGGTGCACCTGCAGCTTGTTGGGATCATCAGCCAGAGATGATTTAAGGAGCTGCCAGACCTCACCTCTCCACTGGATGATTACTTCCTCACGGTAGTCTCTAGCTCGCTAGACCTTCTCCTGAGAAACTCTAGTTATTTGTGACCTTCTTGAAAAAACCTGAGCTTGTTGTCTGCTTCCCTCACTCGTTCTCTGTCTCCCATTCCCAGGTACAAGCCAGACCCCAAACTCGTAATCCCACCTGTAGCTCCGAACCTCACCTGCCTGCCCGCTCCAGCCCACAGTTCATTCCTCGGAGAAACTTACCTCGGACCTCCCGATTGGTTGCCTGGATCCAAACTGCTCCTTCCCCCCTCCCATTGAGAAGCCTTCCAGGAGACATAAGCTAATTTCTCCTGCTGTCCGATCAGACATTCTGTCCACCCCTCGCACGGTCATTGACCCATCTCTCCGCTTCCAGACGAACCCCGGATTTGGTCCAAAGGATCACCTGCAAGACACTTGTGATTTTATTTTGTAAATAAATTCTTAACTTACTGTTGCTTCCTGGGTCTGATTCTGTATGTGGGTCAGAAGCCTACCCTCGAACATGACAGAATCATCCGATCAACAGTCTGACTCAGCAAGATCTCCGTTAGCAGTCCTAGTCAGACACAAAGACCTCCTAAACTCTCTCTAACCACCAGATTCATTAGAACCAGCGATTGGATCGTTTGGTGGAACTTTTCCAGGATATTGATCGTAAACTTTCTGCTCTAGGTCCACCTCCTCACCCAGCCGGCGCAGCAGCCAGTGCAGCGGCCGTCCCGGTACAAGTTCCATCTCCATCCTGTTTTAGAGACACTGTCTCTCCCACGCCAGAACCTTTTTCGGGTGAGATTGGCAGACGTGGGGTTTCCTTCTCCAGTGTTCATTTGTCTTTTCTCGTTCACCCGAATCTTTTCCTGATGACCCCTCCCGCATCTCCTACATTGTTGGATTACTTCAAGGAAGCGCATTAAGGTGGGCTGAAGCCAAATACCCACAACAGACACTTTTGCAGAGTTCATTCACTAATTTTATTTCCGACTTCAAACAGACCTTTGGATATGCCGAGTCAAGTTCTGAGATCACCAAGAAGTTATGGAGTTTTAAACAAGGAAATCAATAAGTAGCTGGTTTTGCTATTGACTTTCGCACTTTAGCAGCCTCTTCTGGCTGGAATGATGAGGCTCTTAAAGGTGCTTTCCTCCAAGCTTTAAACAAACCACTAAAGGATGAATTGGCCTATCGTGATGAGCCTGAGACATTGGAGATTTTGATTTCTCATCCTATTAAGATTGACAACAGGGTCCGAGAACGGTCCCGCTGTAAGAGATGGCCCCTTCCTGTTACTGCACCAATTTTTTTCTCCCATTCTGTCCTCTTCTAACAGCAGTTCAGATCCAGTCACAGAGGAACCCATGCAAATTGGCCAAGCAAGATTATCACCTGAAGAATGCAGCGCTGTATGAAAACTGGAGCTTGCCTATATTGTAGCCAGTTGGATCACTCTGTGTCTTCCTGTCCTCTGCAATTAAAAGGCAGAGTCCCCCGGTAGGCTCGGAAGTACTGGTGGGTGGAGGTAAGAAATTTGATTCCTGTGTTACACTCGCTTGTGCTCTTGTTGATAATCAGACCCATTTCCAGACCTACGCCCTGGTTGACTCAGGGTAAGAACAAAACCTCCATGACGAGAACCTGGTAAATCAACTTCAGATTCCTGTTATCCCCCTCTCGGCCCCAATCCAGGTGTCAGCTCTTGATGGAAAGCCATTGCCCAGGTCATAAAACAAGGCCCACTAATCTTTTGGTTTCTGGTAACCTTTGGGAGACTCTTACCTTTTTTGTTTCCTTCCCCTCAGAATTCAATTGTCCTCAACTTCCCTTGGCTGTCTCTTCATAACCCTCATATCAATTGGCGAGAGAATAGGGTGGAGTCATGGAGCTCTAGTTGTCTTGCTTCCTGCCTTCAATCTGCTATGGGCCCCTCACGGCCACCATGCCCTGAGGAGCAGGTTAGCCCCTCAGCTCTCTCAAAGGTACCTTCTGAATATCATGATCTGCACAGAGTCTTCAGTAAATCTTGAGCATCATCATTACCACCACACAGACCCTACGACTGTACCAACGACCTCTTACCTGGCGCTCCACTCCCCTCCAGCCTTCTCTACAACTTATCCGGACCTGAAAGAGAGAGTATGGATAAATATGCTAACGAATCTCGTGCTGCAGGCATAATTCGCTAGTTTTCATCTCCTGTAGGTGCTGGGATTTTCTTTGTGAGCAAGAAGGATGGAACACTCTGTCCTTGCATTGATTATTGTGGTCTCAATCAGATTACAGTTAAAAACAAATATCCATTGCCACTCCTCACTGCAGCTTTTGAACCGATACAGGGGGCCACCATGTTCACAAAACTGGATTTAAGAAATGCTTATCACCTCATCAGGATAAGAGAAGGTGATGACTATAAGACGACATTCAAAACCCCCCTAGGACATTTTGAATATTTGGTAATGCCCTTTGGGCTTATGAACGCGCCAGACGTTTTCCAGGGACTTGTTAATGATGTTCTTAGAGACTACCTGAAGCATTTTGTATTTGTGTATCTTGATGACATACTCATATTTTCCAGATCCCTTGAAGGCACAGAAGGCATGTCCAGCTGGTCCTTCAGCGCCTGTTGGAAAATAATTTTTATGTCAAAGCAGAGAAATGCGAGTTAAATGCCTCTTCCCTCAGCTTCCTTGGGTTTGTCCTTGAGAGCGGGCAGGTGAAGTCAGACCCAGAGAAGATTCAAGCCGTTCTTGACTGGCCCACTCCCTCGTCCTGTAAACAGTTGCAACGGTTTTTGGGTTTTGCCAATTTTTACTGCTGTTTCATAAGGAATTATAGTCAGACTGCCCTACCACTTAGCAGTCTAACATCCATTAAGAAACCATTTGTCTGGTCCTCTGAGGCTGACAAAGCCTTTAATGATCTCAGGAAGAGGTTTTCCACTGCTCCCATTCTCACTCAGTCAAATCCATCCAGACAATTCATTCTGGAGGTTGATGCCTCAGATACTGGTGTTGGGGCTGTCCTCTCTCAAAGTTCCCCCCCAGACAAAAAGCTCCATCCTCGTGCCTTTTTTTCCCCATCCTTTATCTCAAGCTGAGAGAAATTATGATGTGGGGGACAAGGAGCTCTTAGCTATCAAATTAGCTTTAGAAATGTGACGACATTGGTTAGAGGGGGCCAACATCCCTTCAGTGTCTGGACTGACCACAAGAATCTGGCCTACCTGCATGAGGCAAAGCGCCTCAACCCAAGACAGTCACTTTGGTCACTTTTTTTCTCTCGTTTCAACTTCATCATTTCGTATAGACCTGGTTCCAAAAATGCTAAACCTGGTCCTCTCTCTAGACAATTCTGCCCAGACCATGAAGAAACCATCGCTAACATTATCCCTCAGTCTTGTGTAGTTGGGGCTCTCTATTGGGACATCCGAAGGGAGATTCAAGAAGCTCAAAGACTAGAACCAGACCCAGGGTCTGGACCTCCTAACACAATCTATGTTCCCGCCGCAGTCAGATCAAAACTCGTCCATTGGGCTCACACTGCTAAACTCTTCTGTCATCCTGGAATCAATTGCATGCTTGCACTAATTGTCAATACTTCTGGTGGCCTAATCCATATGCCAATGTTAAAAGTTATGTACTTGTTTAGTCTGTGCCAGAAGTAAGGATGCAATCAGCCCCCCAGTGGGCTGCTCCAACCTCTCGCCATCCCAGGACGCCCCTGGTTTCACATAGTTCTCAACTTTGTTACTGGTTTGCCATTTTCTAAGGGTTTAACTACCATCCTCACTCTAATCAACCAGTTTTCAAAGGCTTGTCACCTCATCCCATTACAAAAACTCCCCTCCTCGCAAGAGACTGCTCAGCTCCTCATTGAACATGTTTTTCGTCTTCATGGAACCCCCCTTAAAATCCTGTCTGACCGAGGTCCCCAGTTTGTTTCCAAGCGCTGGAAGGAGTTTGGGAGGGCATTGGCGGCCAGGGTGGTGCTCAGTTCTGGTTTTCACCCACAAACAAATGACCAAACTGAGCGGCTGAATCAGAAACTTGAGGTCTCTCTCTGCTGTGTGTGCACCTCTAACCCCACCTCTTGGAGTTCACAGCTACCCTGGATTGAATATGCTCATAACTGTCATGTCTCATCAGCTACTGGGTTAACACCGTTTGAATCTTCCCTTGGTTACCAGCCACCATTATATCCTTCACAGAAACAAGAACTCTCCGTCACTTCCGTCCAGCACCATCTCCGCCGATGCTGGCCCATCTGGGATCAAACCATCACTGCCCTCAACTGCTCTGCATCTCAGAATCGGCACCTAGCTGACAGGAGGAGGATCCCTGCACCTCAATACCAGCCTGGTCAAAAGGTATGGCTCTCTACCAAGGACATAACACTGAAATCTTTTAATAAAAAGCTGTCTCCCAGGTTCATTGGACCCTACGAGATATCCTCAATTCTCAGCCCCACCTCAGTACGTCTCAAGCTCCCTAATGGTTTACGAATCCACTCAGTTTTCCACATCTCTTTGATTAAGACCGTTGTCTCAAGTCCTTTGTGCCCTCCTTCCAAACCCCTCGGACATTGATGGGGGGGCCCCACATACATGGTACGCTGTATCATGGATATTTGATGTCGTGGTAGAGGTTTCCAGTACCTGGTGGACTGGAGGGTTGTGGCCCTGAGGAACAGTGCTGGGTCCCCCGTTCCTTCATCTTTTATCCGCAGTTGCTCCATAATTTTGAGGCTTCTCGTTCATCCTGGTCATCTTGGCCTCCAGGTGGTGGCCGTTGAGGGGGTGGGGGGATACTGTCAAGATCTGGGTTTATGAAAGTGTCTCTCCCATTGGCTCCCTGCTAGGAGCGGCCTGGAGCAAAGCGGCGCACCTGCAGCTTGTTGGGATCATCAGCCAGAGATGATTTAAGGAGCTGCCAGACCTCACCTCTCCACTGGATGATTACTTCCTCACGGTAGTCTCTAGCTCGCTAGACCTTCTCCTGAGAAACTCTAGTTATTTGTGACCTTCTTGAAAAAACCTGAGCTTGTTGTCTGCTTCCCTCACTCGTTCTCTGTCTCCCATTCCCAGGTACAAGCCAGACCCCAAACTCGTAATCCCACCTGTAGCTCCGAACCTCACCTGCCTGCCCGCTCCAGCCCACAGTTCATTCCTCGGAGAAACTTACCTCGGACCCCCCGATTGGTTGCCTGGATCCAAACTGCTCCTTCCCCCCTCCCATTGAGAAGCCTTCCAGGAGACATAAGCTAATTTCTCCTGCTGTCCGATCAGACATTCTGTCCACCCCTCGCACGGTCATTGACCCATCTCTCCGCTTCCAAACGAACCCCGGATTTGGTCCAAAGGATCACCTGCAAGACACTTGTGATTTTATTTTGTAAATAAATTCTTAACTTACTGTTGCTACCCTACCTTTAGCAGCCTGAGCAGAATGATGAAGATGTCTTCTCATGTCAACACAGCGGCCATGATGATCCTCCACCAGAGGGTACAGGCAGGGCCCGCAGTGTGAGCTGCCTTGTCGGCAGAAGTGCCGTCCTGCTCGGGCACAGTCCAAACTGCGAGGACATAAGTTAGAACCTGAGGAGGAAGACACAGCACAGGTTGGACATGCTCAAATGTCTCAGGTGCTTAAGTTTTAAATTGCAACAACACAAACAACTGTGCTTTTGTCTATTAAGAATTAGATTAATTTATTTTTGCTAAACTATTAATGTTACAGACCCAAGATTATGCAAATGGTAGAGCTATTGTTATTTATCTGTTGTGCTTAGACCTTCTTCCTTGTCAGTCAGCCTCCTGTTGTGCTTAACTGATTGTTTGGTGAAGGAGTGAAACAGTTTTTCTACCACAAAATTAAAGTTTGTATTGACATTTTTTGTATGAAGTCAATGCAGAGAATATTTCTATTTAATTTTTTTAAGTAAAGAAAATATTCTTTTTGAAACCAGAAAACTCTCCGTGAGTGCTTTTTATTTTGAGTGAGTCGAAAACCTCCTCCTGAGAAACTACTCTGGCATTTTTTGTTTTTTGGACTTTATTATGATGCAAGAGTAGCCACAATAGCTTTATAATAATGATTCTAGACTATTTTTTTAAGAAACAGCCATTATTTATGCTTTCATTGAACCAACAGTTGAAAAGAAAGTTCTGCACCAACCGTATCACCAGTGTTTAGGGTCTTACAAATTACACCAATTAGAGTTCAGCATTATGATCAAGCATGCAGAAAAGTATGATTATTTAAAATATACAATAAAAATGTAGGTATTCCCTAAGCAGGAAATGTTTGAAATAATGTGCCAATGTTATTGGATTATTAAAAGATTAACTAACTAAATGTTTACCTATGGAAGAGGATTAGGAAAAAAAAACCCTCAGAATTCTGACTTTAATCTAAAATAAAACATCAATTGGCGTTAGCCAAATGTTAAGGGGCCCTTATCCTATTCCATGGTTTACCACTTCATGATACTTTTTCACACTTTTATCAGTGAAGTATGACTGTCCAATAGAAATAAAAACCTTTGCTCCCTTCATGAGACTATTTACTTATAAATTATCGGTCTCAACTGATTAAACATAATGAACAGCTTTAAAGTACTGTACATTATTCCTTTGCTCTGGATTTATGAGCAGCGAACGTTAAAAGAATTATTTCACATTTATTTTTTATCAACCTATTTTTAGCCAGAGTTGGTGCTTCACAACTTGATGATTTATTTACAGTACTTATTAATTTCTCTTATTTTGTATCGGATTGTAAACTCATATTTTACAAAACAAGCAAAGATAAAATGTTTTCATAAAAATGTATTTATTAGAATATCAAACAAGCAGATAGTCAGCCCACATTTGGGGAATTATGAAAACATATTCCTACAATTTAAGTTGATAAAACATGAGGAGACAGTGGCAGGTCAGCAGGAGAATCACTGGGAGATTCTTTGAAGCTGCATCCAAACCTGGAGCTGTGGCCTCTCCTCCTGAACAGCTGCCTGCCTGGAACAATAAAAAATAAATAATAATGAAGCAAGTTCACACTGCACATAAGAAGCCAGTCGAAGGAAAGTGTATATTTCTTTCTTTCTCTCTCTCTCACACACACACACACAAAATAATATGAATTTACAAATTTAAAAAATTCACAAGGGAATATTAGTAATTGGAATTGGAAGAAAACAGTGTGTCAAAGTTTAGAAGATACTAATATCTTCAGAAGTATCGAAATCTCCAGAGAAGATTGGTATATTTTGATACACGTATCAAATGGTAGATATACAAACACAAACACTTCATATTGCACTTTGAGCCAGTAAGAACAGGTAACAAGCAGTGGAAAAAGACAGAGTGACTTGACGAGATCAGGTCGCAGTTAGTGGGGAAGTGTGTCACCCAAGCCTGCAGCTGTCCAGCCATGTTAGTGGAGCTAGGCTGCTCCAAAAGAAACTTCATTTTGGATTAACTAAGTGGATAGATATAGCTGTAAGGGCTACTTTCTCACCTAAAAACATCTTAAAGCACTTTTTGTGACAAGTTACTAGTGTACTCACTTCTATTTACCGCTGCTGGCGCAGTGCAATGGAGGCCATCTTGTTGACTCAGGTCTGGAGAAGAGACAGGTATGGCTGCTGCCTGCTGTGGAAAGCCCCCAGGCTCTGGCTTTTCAAAATAAAACAAACTGAAATAAAAACTCAGGCTATTCTTCTTGAGTGACCAAATGTCCGTGAAACGATCAAGATTGTCTGTCTGCAGTCTGTATAATGTCTAAATGGCTCCTGTGTAAGCGGCAGGGCTGGCCCAAGCCTCCATGGGTTAGGGTTAACCCTGAGCAACATGTGGTTTTGGGGCCATGTTAGCAGAGCTATGCTGCTCCAAAAGAAGCCTCAGTTTGGATGAACTAAATCCAAAATAATTATTAGCATTATTTTTGCTAATAATGTGGATTGCTGCAATCAACAGTCAGATGATCAGATCATTCATACACCTGCTATAAACTTATTGCAGCTCTGACAGTGCTGTTTACATTATATTCTATATTTATGTGTCATATAGAATGCATTTATTGGCCAACCAATACTTGCTTGTGAAGCCAATCTTATCCACTGATCTTATCTATCTCAGAAAAGGTTTAAAAATCAGCCACGGTCCTCGTCTGCTCTGCAGTGAGAGGTGTGACTGACCGGCCCACCAGGTCATGTCTGCATGTTTAAAGTTAACAATATTCACCCCACTGTGACTATTGTCACTCTTCTTCCTCTTTCCTTTCTCTCTCCCTGATGGATAAGTCCTTTATTGTGACATTGTTTTGCTAACTTATCTTCTGCTGGTGCTTTGGAGGTTTGGATGCTCAGCCATTGCAGCTCATATAACTGGTGAAGCTGCACCAGGGGCCCCCAAGAGCAATTAATGTTTTTACTTTTCTTTTTGTCCAAATTTTTTCCCAGGGGCCCTAAGTGGCAGTTTAGTTTGCATATGCTTTGGGTTGGCCCTGGTAAGAGGGGCAGAGAGAACTTCTGAGTCAGGTCACTTGTCTAATTAGTAACAAACAAAACTGAAACTGAGCACTCGTTTTCTGTTTTTTCCATTTTCATTTTGTGCACAAAATCATAAATTGGATAAGAGTTCGGTTCAGTTCGGGTCCGATTTCTCATCTTGGTTTAATAAATGAAAAAAAACTAGTCTGTTTTTTTTTTTCAAATGAAAATAAGAACTGCCTGTCGTGTTCCATGTTTTTCTGTGTTTATTTTGAGTTTCCTGTGTCTCTGTGTCTCCATGTTGTCCTGTCTACCCCTTGATTACTCCCAGGTGTTTCTTGTTCCCTAATTACCTCCTGTGTATTTAGTGTCTCCTGTGTCTCTGTGTTTTGTTGGGTCCTCGTTGTTTGTCGAGTCATTTCTGTTTGCCTGTTTGTTTGCCAAGTATAATTTCTGTTGCTACCAGTGTGAGCCCTGGCTTCTGCTCAGCTGTGCCACCAGAACTTTATGGACTGTTTGGAGCATGACTTATTATTAAAATTACCATCTTTTACTACAACCTGGGTCTACAGCGTCTGCCTCACCACCTTCACCACCACACTTCATGACACTGCTTGTACAAAGATCCTGATTGACTACAGACTTTCTTACGCTAAGAGGTGTTGTGTTGAAAGAAAAAGTCAGTAAACTTCACTGTACAGCATCAAACTGGTTTATGAAGCTTCCAACAACACAGTAGAATTCAAAAATGGCAGCCCTTCCATCAATCTTCTTGCTACATCAATAAGTCCATGTAGGAGCTATTTCTCTATTTTCAGTTAAATCTTAGAATTTTTTTATTTTTTTACCCCTCCAGGGGGTCTTTTGTGGGCTCTAGTGTCCCTTCTATGATAGTAGGCTGACAGGAAACGAGGAAGGAGAGGGGGCGAGTCGAACCCGCGACAGCCGCATCGAGGACTCAAGGCCTCCAAATACAGGTCGCGCTAACCACTACGCCACCACGGCACGCCCCAAATCTTACAATTTTGATTATTTTTATTTACGTGCTTTCTGGTTGATCTATAATTAGATTTTTTGTTTGATTTTAGTTATTTAGAATAAGTTTGCTGACTAGAAATTTGTTTAATTAGTTAATTTCAGTTTGGGACATGGGTAAATAACATGAATAAATACATAGGCATTAAGGAGTTCTTTATGCAGATGTGGGGGTCACATGGTTTTTTTTAACAGTTACTTTGACAATCAGTCTATACAGCCAGTCTAGTCACCACTCAGTCAGTCACCTGGTGAGACAATCAAGTAGCCAAACAATACAGCAAGGGCTCCTTTGCTTGTATCATGTTTTACCTGCAACTGTGGAATAAACAAAGAAAGAAACAGAATTTTTGACTTTTGATCTTTTTGGAACTGCATAAGAAAGAAACCCATGGTGCATCAAGTGGCTATTTGAGTTGAATTCACTTTTACTTTAATCACCTTGAAGTCTTAGGGTTTTTTGACAAATAGTCACTACAGTCCACCTGCATACTTATGCCTGCTCAACTTAAGCTGGCCAATCAAACTCCAGCTCTTATCACTGCTCCTTTATCCACCTTATTCCTGGGTGGTTTACTGTGGAAATTATGGGTCTTACTTCCGGAGCCAACCGGATGTAGCAGTATTTCACTGTAATTTGTAGGGATTTTTTGCTAATCTATATTTATGATAGAAGTTACATCTCTCTTTTCGGTTATTATACAATATTTAGTAAAGCTTGTTTATGGACACACCGTATGCTATCAGAGAGCTGCTCAGTACAGAGGATCGTAATTGTGAGTTTAATCACAGGGAGCGACAGAAACATGAGTGTTAAGTTTAGTAACAGAGAATGACTGTGAACGTAAGGATTTATTTTTCCTGTGTATTAATTTAGGTTTCTGTGTTCAGTTGAGTCCCTGTGTTGTCCTGTCTACCCCTTGATTGCTCCCAGCTGTGTCTCATGTTCCCTGATGTATTTAATCACCTGTGTTCCCTACTCCTTGTCTATACTGTCGTGTCAGCCTGTGTCTCCCCAGAGCCTGTTTTTTTAGTTAATCCAGTTGCTACCAGTTCTGAGTTCCTAGCCTTCTGCTCACCTGTGCTACCTGGATTTTTTTGTATTTTGTATGTCGTCATCATTAAAACCATCATCATTATTACATTGAACCTGGGTCCTCCGCTTCTATCCTCACCATTCTACAACCGCACTTCATGACCGTGAGTTAGCAGCGCTGCTAGCAGCTCGTTTCTCTGAAGAACTGACAGTAATAAAGAAGAGAAAAGCAGAGAAGCTGGTCAGAGATCTGAGCTGACGTTCTGCGCCGACAGTGTAAAACACCAGAACTACATAATATTAGCTTGGTGTGATGTGAATTTTATCTTTCGTTTGTATTTAAAAAATAATAAAGTTCATGATCTGAGTCTTTATCATTATGTCTGGGCCAGGAACATTTTTTTATAAGACAAAATAACATATCTGGGTTTATTTAATCCATCTCAACCAGAACCTCGAGGTTCTCCGTTGCTGAGTGTCGCTGCAAATCAGCGGAGAAATGACCGCAGCTGCTGCGCTCCAGACCGTAATATGGAGAATCTCCCCACTGGGCTAGAACCGAACCGAATCACACATTGACCTGTTATAAAGAGCATCTTGAAACTGGAAAGTGTCTGCTCTTGCAGAGCTCAGTAACTGTTGTGCTGTTCATGGTTGCACTTTAATAATCAGACCACGTTTAATTAGTGGCAGAAACAGGTGTGTCTTGAACGGCTCCCAAAACAAAAGCGGTAGTTTAGGAAACAAAAAGAATTTGGCTAAAAATTCTAAATTTGAACAGGGAACCCAAAATGCTTTTATGTGTGCTCATTTCATTGTGTGAATAAAAAGCCATCCGAAGTACAGGGGTTGGGCAGTGAAACTGAAACACCTGGTTTTAGACCACAATAACTTATTAGTATGGTGTAGGGCCTCCTTTTGCGGCCAATACAGCGTCAATTCGTCTTGGGAATGACATATACAAGTCCTGCACAGTGGTCAGAGGGATTTTAAGCCATTCTTCTTGCAGGATAGTGGCCAGGTCACGTCGTGATGCTGGTGGAGGAAAATGTTTCCTGACTCGCTCCTCCAAAAAACCCCAAAGTGGCTCAATAATATTTAGATCTGGTGACTGTGCAGGCCATGGGAGATGTTCAACTTCACTTTCATGTTCATCAAACCAATCTTTCACCAGTCTTTCTGTGTGTATTGGTGCATTGTCATCCTGACACAATGTTTGAACCATTGGATGCACATGGTCCTCCAGAATGGTTCGGTAGTCCTTGGCAGTGACGCGCCCATCTAGCACAAGTATAGGGCCAAGGGAATGCCATGATATGGCAGCCCGAACCATCACTGATCCACCCCCATGCTTCACTCTGGGCATGCAACAGTCTGGGTGGTACGCCTCTTTGGGGCTTCTCCACACCGTAACTCTCCCAGATGTGGGGCAAACAGTAAAGGTGGACTCATCAGAGAACAATACATGTTTCACATTGTCCACAGCCCAAGATTTGCGCTCCTTGCACCATTGAAACCGACGTTTGGCATTGGCACGAGTGACCAAAGGTTTGGCTATAGCAGCCCGGCCATGTATATTGACCCTGTGGAGCTCCCGACGGACAGTTTCGGTGGAAACAGGAGAGTTGAGGTGCACATTTAATTCTGCCGTGATTTGGGTAGTCGTGGTTTTATGTTTTTTGGATACAATCCGGGTTAGCACCCGAACATCCCTTTCAGACAGCTTCCTCTTGCGTCCACAGTTAATCCTGTTGGATGTGGTTCGTCCTTCTTGGTGGTATGCTGACATTACCCTGGATACCGTGGCTCTTGATACATCACAAAGACTTGCTGTCTTGGTCACAGATCCGCCAGCAAGACGTGCACCAACAATTTGTCCTCTTTTGAACTCTGGTATGTCACCCATAATGTTGTGTGCATTGCAATATTTTGAGCAAAACTGGGCTCTTACCCTGCTAATTGGACCTTCACACTCTGCTCTTATTGGTTCAATGTGGAATTAATGAAGATTGGCCACCAGGCTGGTCCAATTTAGCCATGAAACCTCCCACACTAAAATGAGAGGTGTTTCAGTTTCATTGTCCAACCCCTGTAACTGAGTCAGTGAAGTAGCTAACTATGCTAGTGCAGGTTATTTGTGGCCATTTCTTCAAGTCGCCATGCCTCCTCGCATTAGCTGTAGGTAGCGGTAAAACAATATTGCCACATGTAAGCTGTAATAGCTGGAGTTCCTACATTCTTTATAGCCTGAAACCTCTGATGAAAGCCGGTTAGCGAGTTGCTAACATGTAAACAAATGGCTGTTTGCGGTGGAAGTCGCACCGATAAATCACGCAAAGCCTCATGGGGGCTCGGATTAAGGTGGATAGAAGGGTTTGAGGCGGGCCTCCTCCTCAGCAGGTTCCTTAGATGGCAGCTACAATGACAAACCCACAAGATAAACATTTCACACAAAGGTTCATTTACACACTCTAGAATTCAAAACATTAAAGAAAAACGTATTGCATCTTAACACCTGCTGATTCTGATTTTGGCTGATACTTATTTTTTTTGTCTGAAATGTTGCTAAATATAACAAGAAAGTTGCTGAATTGGCAACAATGAGGCGACTGTTGTTAACTGCAAGCAGGTTTGTCAGTCAGACAGCAGAGCAATAAAAGACTGTGGTTCATTTTCAGACTTTTGCCAAGGTAGATAGGATCGGTGGATAAACTTGACTTTATATGTAAATGTTGGCTGATCAAAGATCTCCCAAAAATAAGAAAATCAGGCCAATTTATTGCCTGGCCGATTTATCTGTACATTCCAATATGCTGTTATATGTTTTTATAGAACTTGTTTTGGTGTGACTGAACACACTGTCCAGATAGCAGCAGGGGTGTGAGGCTGAAGTGGACTGAACAGGTTCTGGAGGTGCTCCAGCCACATCATTTTCGATCTGCCATCAATATTAACCCCTTTGCTTTAGTTTCCTCATTAAGATCACTCCCAGCTCCACAGGAAACCTGGACATGGGTTGCTATGACAACTGCCATGGCAACTGAGGGCAGTGACATCATCAGAGGGAGGTGACTCACTGCAAGAATACACAAATCTTGAATGGTTTGTCTCAAGCAGGAATTTCACATTAAAAGGCAGGCACGAGAACAATTGTCATGTAGCTGCTCTTCACAAATACACGGCAGGAAAATAGATGTTAGAGTTGCTGCATGTTGGGGTGCTGTGGTGGCCCAGGGGTAAAGCACACCCCACGTATGAAGACCTTAGTCCTCAATGCAGACGTCACAGGTTCAAGTTCCGGCCTGGCGACCTTTGCCTCATGTCTTCTCCCTCTCTCATTACTCACTTTAATTTCTAACCATTCTCAAATGAAGACAGCCTGACCCAAAAAAGCCTTTTAAAAAATTGTTGCTGCATGTCTTGTAGCTGAAAGACATGCAAGACATGTCAAACTTTGAAACATGAGAGATTCAACCGCATTTTGATGAAAAGTGAACTGAACCCACTAATCTATGAAAAGCTTTATCGCAGGATGTTGCCGAGCAGAAGATTGTTCATGTAACAATAGGGTTGAGTTCTGGACCAGAGAGTCCAACCCAACTCTCCAGTCGTTTCAGAAATATGTCATGGTCAACAGGGTCAAAAGCTGCACTGAGGTCTAACAACCACCGCTGCATTTCTTCCACAGTCTGTGTTTATATGGATATCATTAAACACTTTGACTAGGCCAGTCTCTGTGCTGTGGTGAGACCAGAAACCAGACTGTAAGACGTCAAAGCAGTTGGTTATCATTAGGAAGCCATTTAACTGTTAAAACAGCTTTTTCAATAACTTTGCTGATGAATGGGAGGTTGGAGATCGGCCTGTAATTCTGCAGTAGTGATTTGTCCAGATTGTTCTTTTTTATCAGTGGTTTGACACCTGCTGATTTTAAAGCCTGAAGGAAAACACCTGATGAGAGTGACGAGTTTACTATTTGGACCAGATCATTAGCAATGATAGACAGGAACTTCTTAAAGAAATGTGTAGGTAGGATATCCAGACAGCATTAACTTGAGCTTAATTGACTTATAATTTCTTCTAGGTTTTTAGAGTTAAGTATGCCCCTTTTACACCGGCTTGGCTCGGCTCTACTCAGCTTGCTTTGCAAGTGTTTCCACTGGCTGCTGTATTACTTCATAGGGCTATTTTGTCCCTATATTTTGAAATATTTTTAGTCTAATTGCACTCTCTTTTTATTAAATCTTGCTAAATAGATGTTGGTAGCAAGATGTGGGATTGAAGCTGTGTAATAGCTGTGTAATATTAGTGTACATTAATCATATCCTATCATTTCAGGAGCACAGTGACCTGTGCAGTTCGGTGGACACATTGTGGCTGCGCTGCATCTGATAAAGACTGTCATACAATGGATTAATACGCAAAAAAGAGTTGCGGTGATCAGTATTTGTAGATTTTTGTGTTTAATTTAATTCCAATAAAAACCTGTTTTCCATGTGTTTCATTCTTACAAACACTTTTGTAATTAATTTTTTAAAAAAATGTAAGATATTCTAATAAAAGGATTGGTGCATACATCTGCCATAGCTTTTGATTTTAAATGGGTAGAATATTCAGATGAAGTGATCTTGTGGTTTCGTTGTGTATATAAATTGTTCCAATGCTATGCTAAGCATAACTCTTCAGCTTCCACTTCAGTCCTGTCACTCAAATAATATTATCCAATATATTTAACATTAACACAACCTGCTGTAGTTTTCGGTTTGTACAACCCCTGGCAAAAAGTATGGAATCACCAGTCTTGGATGAGCACTCATTCAGACATTTCATGCTGTAAAACAAACTCAGATCAAAAACATGATACAATATTAAGGTCGTTCCAAAGTGCAACTTGTTGGCCTTCAGGAACACTCAAAGAAATGAAGAGAAAACATTGTGGAAGTCAGTGAATGATACTTTTATTGACCAAACACAGGGAAATAAATATGGAATCACTCAATTCTGAGGAAAAAAGTGTGGAATCATGAAAAACGCATAAACAAAAGACCATTCAAAATACATCACTAGTATTTAGTTGCACCACCTTTGGCTTTTATAACAGCTTTCAGTCTGTGAGGCATGGACTTGATGAGTGACAAACAGTATTCTGCATCAATTTGGTGTCAACTCTCTTTGATAGCAGTTGCCAGATCAGCTTTGCTGGTTGGACCCTTCTTGTGGACCATTTTTTTCAATCTCCACCACAGGTTTTCAATTGGGTTGAGATCTGGACTATTTGCAGGCCATGACATCGACTGAATGTGTCTTTCTTCAAGGAATGCCTTCACTGTTTTTGCCCGATGGCACGATGCATTGTCATCTTGGAAAATTATTTCATCATCACCAAACATCTGTTCAATTGAAGGGATGAGAAAACTGTCCAAAATGTCAATGTAAACTTGTGCATTGATAGAAGAATTAACCACAGTCATCTCCCCAGTGCCTTTGCCTGACATGCAGCCCCATATCATCAAGGACTGTGGAAATTTGGTTGTTTTCTTCAGGCAGGCCTCTTCATAAATCCCACTGGAACGGCACCAAACAAAAGTTCCAGCATCATCACCTTGTCCAATGCAGATTCTTGACTCATCACTGAAGACAACTTTCATCCAGTCATCCACAGTCCATGATTGCCTCTCCTTAGCCCATTGGAGTCTCGTTCTTTTATGTTTAGGTGTCAATGCTGGTTTTCGTTTAGCTTTCCTGTATTGAAATCCCATCTCCTTTAGGCGATTTCTTACGGTTCGGTCACATACATTGACTCCAACTTCCTCCCATTTATGCTTCATCTGTTTAGTTGTACTTTTTCGGTTTTCAAGACAAATGGCCTTAAGTTGTTTGTCTTGACGCTTTGATGTCTTTCTTGGTCTACCAGTACGCTTGGCTTTAACAACCATTCCATGCTGTTTGTATTTGGTCCATATCTTGGATACAGCTGACTGTGAACAGCCCACATCTTTAGCAACCATGCGTGAAGGGTTACCTTCCTCAAGAAGTTTCACAATCCTCTCTTTTGTTTCAAGGGACATTTCTCTTGTTGGAGCCATGGTTCTCACCACTCCACTTCGTCCAGCAGCCCTCCAAGGTGTCATGACTGCAGGTGTTTTGAACTGCACACTAACGGGCACATCTAATCTGGGGCAGGTGTCCATTTAGGGAAAGGAAATAGACTGGGTGTGTCCTTTTTTTTCTACCTCCAATTTGAGTGATTCCACACTTTTTTCCTCAGAATTGAGTGATTCCATATTTATTTCCCTGTGCTTGGTCAATAAAAGTATCATTCACTGACTCCCACAATAGTTTCTCTTCATTTCTTTGAGTGTTCCTGAAAGCCAACAAGTTGCACTTTGGAACGACCTTAATATTGTATCATGTTTTTGATCTGAGTTTGTTTTACAGCATGAAATGTCTGAATGAGTGCTCATCCAAGACTGGTGATTCCATACTTTTTGCCAGGGGTTGTAAACATAATGGTAGCAATTTTGGACGCGTAGCACCGACAGATAGACTTAGCTATCTATCCGTGCTACGGTAGGAAAATCTGATGAGGCAGCACTGATGGTCAAAACACCAGATCTGTGGAAACGCATTCACTCCGAGCAGAACCGGGCCGGGCTGAGCTGAGCTGCTGAAGTAGAGCAGGTGGAAAAGGGGCAGTGGTTGAAATTGGGTCATTTTTCTGCATTTTTATGTTTGAGCATAGCATTGGTGCTGGATTTAGTGTGGGTTTGCAGATTAAACTTCTGGTTTTTTAAATTTTCTCTTTCAAAAAAGCTGGCAAATCAGTTGCAGGCTGCATTAGATTGAAATTCAAGCGGTAACATCACTGGAGGGTTTGTGAGCCTGTCAACTGTTGCTCAAGCTTTGTTAATGTTTTTACTTATGATATCTGCAAAGAACGTTTCCCTGGCATGTTTTAGTGTTGAGTGATAGCTACGCAGTCTGTCGTAGATTTCTTAATAAACGTGAAGTTGAGTCTTTCACCATTTACGTTCGGCCCTATGACAAAGTTGTCTAGCAGATCTACCTGTTTGTGCATTTCTCCATGGAGACTCGCTCCTCCCAGACACAACCTTTGCTTTAATGGGGGCAATAGAATCAATGATATCTGAAAATTTACAAAGGAGAATATCTACTATGTCTAGTTAAGAATATATTTCTAAAGCAGTGAAGAAAAAAAATCAAGTCTGAGCACAGAGCAGACAAAAGAAGAAAACGCCAATGTGACACAAGTGAAAATACAACATAAGTTTTATAAAGCAGAAGCAGACATATTGATCAGCAGTTAAATTTCCCTTCAGCAGGTTTCTCCTCTCCAGACAGTACTGAACTGTGCTGTGTGTCTTTTTAGGTCAGCTGTAAGACAAAAATTTGCTCCGCTGTATTTTACTCAAAACAAGCATCATTGACTCTGCATTTGATTTGACTCACAGTCTTATTTATCTGTTATATATTTCGGAGCTCATTTAAATTGGTGTACAGTATTTCAACGATAACAGTTTGAGGTCTCATTTTCAAGGTTGTCATTACAAAACAAATATAATAATAATAATAATAATAATAATAATAATATATACAAAACATTTAAACACAGAAACCACAACCACGCATACTTGATACTTCTCCCTGATCTAGCCAGTTTAGGGAGACAGGTTTATCACAGTAAACCTGTACATATAAGTTAACAAGTCCAAAATAAATGAGCCTTTGTGAGTATTGAAAGCAGGTGCAAGGTATTTAAAATCAGTAAGAATAGAAAATTTCTGGACAGACATGGTAGATCTAAGTGAGAGAGGCAGGTTATTCCAATCTGATGGAGCTTAAGCTGAATTGCATGACGATTAATTTCTTTCAAAATTCTTGATGTAAAAAAAAACATTTTTCTCTGACTACATTGTGAACTGATCTGCATAATCAAGAATTGGCAGAATCAGTTGTGTAACAACTCTTTTACAAACTGAAAGGGAGAAACATTTATCAGAAACAATTAAGTGACTTTAGGTATAAAGGACAATCGTGAGTCAAGCCAAAGGACTAAATATTTAAATTCATCACCTTTTCATAATGTTGTTCTTGCTAGGAAATGAATATACCACCTGCTTAAAGGAACAGGTGGTATATTCATTTGGTTGAATCCAAAATAACATAGAATATAATTATTCTTATACTGAAAAAACTTATTTGGAGAAAACCACTTTTGGACTAGATTAAATTTGGATTGTAAAAAAATAATAAAATCATGAGATGTCAGAAATGGAGACGTAAATCATCTGCATATAAGTCAGAAACAGATTTGTGAATGATCATTAAAGAAGATGGATAATACCAAAAGACCTAGTGATGAAACTTGAGGTACCCCTTTTTCAATTATCTTGAAGTCAGACTGGCTGTCCTGGAAGGAAGTACACTGACTTCTAGATTGATTAAAAGAGTTCAAAAATAAAGAATCGTATAGAGACTGAGAGAATTGATCTAAAGTTAGATAGTGACCAACCATGTCAAATGCTTTGGCCAGGTCAATGAACATTGCAACTGCAAATATCCTGCTATTTGCAGTTGCTATACTGATTGGATGTTGTTATGATTAAGAAGAGCAGTGATTATTATTTGTTTTAAAGGTTTTATTGGCTCTAGTGGCCTTTGTTTGAAAGGACCCAACAGGAAGATGGGTAATGAGAGAGGGGGAAGACATGCAGCAAAGGTCATCAGGTTGGGACTTGAACCTGTGACAGCCATGTCAAAAACTAAGGCCTTGTTGCATAGGTTGTGCTTTACTGTACCACCACAGCAGCCAGAAGAGTAGTGATTGTTGCATAATTTGGCCTCAATCCCCATTGATCTGGAGATAAGTTATACTCATCTACATATTTAGATAGTTGATGATTGTTTTTTTTTTTTGCTATGCAGTATTATGTATTTTCCAGGCTCAGTTTGTGATTGGCTATACATTTCATTTACCTGACTGAGACAGTCCAACATGTTGAATATCTTGATTTTAGACTGGAGTGGTTCCAATGACCCTTTGAGTGGACTAAATCACTCTCAACACAACAACACATGGCAGAATATCTCTTTTCAATTATCTTAAGAGCCTCCCCCTCCTTAAGATTCTCAGAAGGGGGAAATTGGATTAAAAATCTTGTCTTGTGAATTAGGCATTGTGACGACCCCTCCACTTTATATGAGGGGGTTCGTCCCTTTACATTAGTTGTTCTTTATTTTCAAGGCATACTGGAAGTAGAGTCATCCAGGATCCGCTTGGGCCCCGTGTTTCCTGGCTATATAAGAACCGTGCTCCTATTTGTCAGGGGGTCTGGTGGAGCTCGCTTGGGGCTGAGCTGACTTCTCCACCCGGCTCCGCTTTTCAGGCTGGCTCTTGCCTGTCTTGTCTGCCCACCCCGACTTTGCTTCGACCATTGGCCACAGGGGCCGCCTGCTTATTTGTCTTAGTTTTCTTTTATGTTTGGGGCTCAATAAAGACCGTAATTATTGTTGAAGTCCGTGTCTCCCTGTTTATTGTTAGGGCTCAACGAGCCAGGTCGTAACAGGCATCAATGTCCACACTGTTGAACAGGACACGTAAAAAGCAATAACAGCCATTCAGTTACCTAAAGAAAAACTACAAAGAAGAAATAAACATTTTTATAATAATTTCCATTATTATCACAATACTACCACAAAATAGTTGAAGGAAACCCCACATACCTACCACTGAAGAGGTCTTGAAAAGAAATGCCCAGTCTCCATTACAAAGATATGGTGACATCACACTCAAGCTCTTCAGTTGACACAGGAATGTGTTCCAGAAAGCAGCCAGATGATGGTCAAAGCCCCCACTCCCAACTGATAACAGAGCCCTACACAGGTCCTGCATGATGAAAACATCTCCTCCTGGCCATTCCCTAAGCGCCTCTGTTTCCTTTCTCATTCCTAGCAGGAACTCTGTCATACTTTCTTCTTGGCACAAATAAGACTCACGTCACAAGAAGAGACAGCCACCATGGCACCAGCTTGGGAACGGCCATTGGTTGTGACAGCATGTACTTAGAGGCCCAAAAGCTCCATAACTGAAAAGGTTCCGTACTGACATTTCTCTGATAGACTCATTTGACCATTTTTAATATGGTACTTTAACTCTCCAGTCATCCTCTGATGATGGGGCAGTAATAAGAATACCACCATAAAATCTTCTACTGAAACATTTCTGTTCTCAACTTCAGGCATGCTTTAAATGTTCTGATACTGTCTATTAATATTTTTCTTACACTAACAAATTTCACAGTTGCTTGTCCTCTCCATGGAGTGCAATTTAAACTCACAAAGCTCAATTATGTCCTCCAAAACTAAGAAACCAAGAGCAATTTATGAATAATTTGATGAAGTCATCAACTGTATTAGCTTGATTTGGCTACAGAATACTCCTATAATCTAGTGGATGAACATGAAAAACAAATATGTGGATCAATTTTTGCTTGATTTGTGTGAGGAACAGTTAACTGCCACTCTAAAGGACAAGGAAAACAATTTAATATGGTATTTTCACATATATATATATATATATATATATATATATATATATATTTTTTTTTTTTTTTTTTTTTTTTTTTTTTTTTTGTCAAAAAACAAAATAAAACAACAAAATATAGACTTTACTCAACGCTGACCAGCTGGACAGGAATGAAAGCCAGCAGCTAAAGTGTAGCCTACTGTAGGCTGAAGATAGTATCCAAATACGACGGAGCCATATCAGTGTAACGGACACACTGACCTCTGTAATCTACAGCAGCATAGCAGCATTCAGAAAGCTCTCAGGATATCTCACCTAGCTCTGACACCACCCAGCAGCCCCGACGGCTCTTTCTTACCTGTTAGGCAGGTACTGAGGGCCAACAGGGCCGCAAACACCGCAGTTCTGCCGAGCATCGGAGTCCGCATCCAGGCCACAGCTCCAGCGGCGCGCGAGGACCGAAGTACAGAATAGGCGGAGGAAGAGGAGGAGAAGGAGGGAGAAGAGGAGGAAGATCTTGCGGAGCGGAGTCGGTGTGGATCATCCCTCCATCCCCTGGCGCCTAAGGGAGGGAGAACCTCTGTCGAGCGTAGGAAACAGGAGCAAATCGGAGCGGGTCTGTTGTGTTGCGGATCTATCTGATCATCTTGACTCTTCTTCTGCTGCTGCCACTGAGCTCTGGTAAAAGATCAGAAGCGTGTGACGCAAAGACGCTGCTTCCTCTACCGCCCACAGGTAGCTGAATACAGATATCTCATGTTCACACATACTGACAGGATAAAAGTAGTTACTTACTGCAGACAGAACAGCTAAATAATTAGTTGAAACAGTCTTTATTGGAAAGTTTGGTCCAAAATGTAAAATGTAAAATGTAAAAGTGAACCGTCTGTAAATGGTGCAACCTGGCTACGTAATAGTTCAGAATGACTGGGCATTCTGACAAGTATTTAGTAAAATGAGCTGACATGTTGCAGTAGTAAAAGAAAAAGTCTGGTAAAGTTAAATGCCCCAGTTAATGTTATTTTCTTTCTCTCTCTCTCTGTCTGTCTCTCTCTCTATGTATATATAGACCCTGGTGAAAAATTAATGTACCAAGTATGTTCAATTTGAACATACTTGAGCTTTAACTCAGACTAATCATGAGTATACTTCAAGTTCACTTGGGAACAACTAACTTTGTGCTTAGTGTACTTTAATAGAATTTAAATTGTATTAAAGCACAATTTAAAGTGTACTAAGCATACTTCAACATACTTTTTTTGGACAATATTTTGCTTTTTATGTAATATAAACATGCTTAATTAGTATATTTTGAGTGTACTATTTTTGTGATTGAATTACATTTAAACTATATTTAGAATGTATTTTCAGTATATTGGCATTACATATTTTATATATTAGTAGTGTGATTACAGTATGCTACAATTACACTACTGGTTTATTATACTTGTTACTTAAGTACAATTTTTAGTTACTTAATGTCTTTTATTATTCTGCTTTGCCACTTTGTACATTACATGCTTCATACACACTACAGTACTGCAAACATATTAGGCTAAAAGAACACAGAAGGATCAACTAAAACACACTTTCCAACTAAAACAAATTACATTGTGCTTTCAATATATTACCATTTTGGTAACATTTATTTGATGGGGTGTGCATAAGACTGACATAACACCTGTCATCCAACTTTTAAAGCAATTTTTTATTAAAAGTGTCATTATTTACTGAATGACACTTCATGACACCTGTTAGTATGTTCCTAACAGGTGTTATGTTTATGACAGTATCATGTCAGTCTTATTCAAACCCCGTCAAATAAAGTTTTACCCACATTTTTCAAGAGTACACTGACAATATACTATCCCAGAATTGTACAAATTGTCAATATATTCAAAGTTTACAGACAATATGCTTATGAAAATTAGCACAATAAAAAATAGATACCCTTTAGAGAAAATGTTTCACCAAGGAATATTGTTTTAATTTAATGTCACAGTATTCCAGTATTACTCCAGACAAACTGACATTTCTCCTTCCTAAGAACAGTGAGGATCAGCAGAACATTCCCATTCACTGGACCACTGCACTTTACAGAAACCTACAAAAAAGTACAATAGAGCAATTAAACAGAGAAAGCACTTGTATTTTAAAGAGTACAGAAAAACGGCAAAGAAAAACACAAGACCTACAATTTTTAGACGTTGTGGACTCACTATGTATGTGGCATCATCAGAACTGGTAATGATTGGGACCAGATGCCTGGGGTGGAAAAACATTTCTGGGTGACTTCTTTGCCTGTTTATGTTAGAAGTAGAAAAAATACTCAGCAATATCGTAAAATCAGCTGATGCTGGCATTAACTATGAAGTTGTTTTAAGTGTGGATTTAAGGGAGACAAACTACCTTAAAATCTTTCCGTCCATGATCTGAACACGTTGATCCTTGAATGGTGGTGAGGGGGGCTGGTGGTGCCCGTCTCTAGCAGTCATCAGATGAGAGGCGGGGTTCACCCTGGACAGGTCACCAGTCCATCACAGGGCCCTGAAAGATAACAATGAATATAATGTATGAAAGAGAAATGGTAGATTAACAAGGGGAATAAATTCTGTCCAATTGCTCTTTAATCAAATCATGTTTATTTAAGAACTTAGTGTTGGTTACATACCAGTTTTTGCTGTTAAAAATGTGGCCAGCTGCTCAGTGTAAAAAAACAAAGAGCCTTCCACCAGGAAGACGATGTGGAGGTTCATCCTCAGAACTGGTTGGTGATCTGGTGGAGCCAGAGCCTCTTCTGAGACAGGAAAGTCGTTAGGTTTTCTAATTCTTGTTCACTGGCTTCCTCTTTCATCTTAATTTGCTTAGACTGCAAAAATATGTTGAAGATAAAAACAATGATGAGTTATAACAGCCTCACAATATCAAAGTCTCTTTCGCATAATGAGCTTAATTAAAACCAGGTTGAGTTTATGAAGAAGACTATATCAAGTTGCAACAAACAGCCTCCATGCAGTTATAACATGAAGCTGAATGATTGTTATAGTAATAATCATAAAAATCCCAATACAAATGATAAAATAATTATTGCTGAAACCAACGTAAGTTTCTTTATACATGTACTGCACTGTTTATAATTAAACAAAGATAATTAGCATTTTGAAGCAAACTTACCACCAGATGGCAACATGTTAGCAGCCTTCGTCCCTTTAGGCTCCTTTTGTGACCCACATTTCATTTCCATCGGCTGTTGTCCTGTTGTTGTGTTGTCTAACTCGGACTAGGACGTCACCATCTTGAATTTACCAAAATTACTAAGTATTATAAAAGTCCTCTCTACTTTTAATTCAATGTTATGCGTATAAAAATGGCGAATTTGGACAGGATCTGTTATCTTCGCTATCTTCATGGCTTTTCTTCTTCTTTTGCGCTTTTCAGAAAAACTGAAAGTGTGCATTACCGCCACAATCTGGTCTGGAGTGTGAACTGCAGCTAATGCAGTACCAACAGATTTTCCATCATACTTCTGAAAATATATTAGGCAAAGACAGCTTCCGTGTTTTAGTTAAAAAACTGAAAACAACAGATCATATTCGGAGAGATGTAAAATTGAAGATACTTGCAACATTTAGTGTTAAGGACAAGTATTGTTTTTGTTATAGCACCTCTGTCACTAAACTGTCAATGTTTAATGAGGCATGAGCACATTAGTTACTTTGTTAAACATTACATCAAGTTTCGCTATAAGGATTATTATTTTTTTTTCTTTGCCATTTTAACAATAATAGTAAAAGATTATTAAGGCACCTGAAAAGGCATACTTTATTAGCTTAAAGTATATACTGAGATGTAATTTAAGATATACTGAAATTAATCATTTAAAGAAAGCGTTAAGTGAATTTAAAAAAAATCTATTTTGAGCATATATTTTAAAATATACACAAAATATCTTTGACAGATATTTTAAATATTTTAAATATTGTATTTCCAATAGTGTATATTAACACTTGGGCAAATACATATTTTGTTCACTTAAAGTATTGGTAAAAGTATACCTTTATTTAATATATCTCTTAAAAGTGTATTTTGGTATAATTATATTTAAGTGTGTTTAAAGGAATGATGTCGAAATTGGTGCAAGCATACTTTTAGTATACTTTATATATATTTATAGGTAGTACCCTTGTTTGAAATATACTAAAATAAACTTTTTTTACTAGGATATATATATGTGTGCGTGTGTGTTAACACTTTTTGACTTCCTCTGAAAAGTATAATGCAATTGCTAAATAGTTTACCAATGTTGAATTTTTCCAATCTACTGAGATGACAGCATTGGTTTTGAAAGATTAATTTATTTGAATAGAAGTACTTGCCTTTATATTCTACATGCCAGTTGATATTTATAATGAAATACTTTGAATCATGAAAAATGTTTGAAATTCAAAACAAAGTCAACATATCGACAGGAATATGAACACATTTCTGCAATAGACTGACATGCTCCAAGTAGTAGCGATAAACCGTTGAAAGATGGCAGTTATATTAACGCGTCGGTTTAAAAAAAAAGAGGAGGTAGTGAAGGGAAAACGTTATTTTAGTTTATTGATTTATTGTTCACGTAACAAATCCGTGTATGACTTTCAACTGGAAAGATTTAAAATACTTAATAATTCTGTCCTAGTTTGTTGAGGAGAACGCGTCCTTATTTCAGCAGGTGGCAGTGTTTCCCTGTATATACCATATTCTATCTTCGAAGAAAGCTAGTAGGAAGCAAGCTTGTATTTTTTCCATCTTACCGGAGTAGCATTCATAAGCTACTGTGGCAACTTAATACCGGTTTTGGATTTAATTGGTAAGCTGAATTTCTTTCCTCTACACCCAATTCTCGTATCACCGTATTTTGTTTTCGTAAAGAAAATATCTCGTTTCCTGCGATGCCGTTTTAAAAGATTTTCCTTGTTTCCGTTTCGAAAGGATTTTACGTCAGTTGTATTACAAACTAACAAGTCGTGTCAACAAATATAAATGGTTTTCCAATTAATCTTCTTCCGGGACGAGTATTGTGTTGACGTTTCAGTTGCGCTTTAATCAGTTTTTATACTTTTGCACGTCATAGAGAGAATTATAGCACAAAACCTGTGAACAGAAATAAGAAAACGTATAACAGAGGAGTCAAAAGTAATCATACCATTGATTTCATAAATAGTAATATCTTTACAATAAAACAACATTAAAGACAAGCAGGTAATATCGAGGCATATAGCTAAACTAATAGGAAGAACCAACCAAATCTATTGCGTAATAGTCACCTGAATGTTACATTTAGTCTCTGTTCTGTGTATCCACCTCAGAAACTTCCAAGAAATGCCTCTGCCAAGATTATTGATGGTGATCACAGGAGACGATTTTGGCTACTGCTCCAGAAGGAACCAGGGGATTGTGGATTGCTTTTTGGCCGGAGGCATTTCCAATGTATCCCTGCTTGTTAATGCCTCGGCTGCCAAAGAGGCAGCTGGCCTGGCTGGCAGGTAGCTTGTTCCACAATATTTTTTAAGATTCTAACACAAGCATGGTTAGGCAAGATTTTAAAGATACAAACTGATTAGGAATTTAGGTTTTCTCCTACCCCTAATTTTGCTCATTTAAATAACATTTAACATCAAATTAATTTAATATTTAGCTAACATTACTTACATTTTCATTAATTAATGCTCTTAATTCTTACTAAATGCACATTGAACTTTGAAGTGGCTTTATGTCGGAGTCTGTGGTGACCAGTTCATGTGTGAAGGTGATATCTCACAAGCTCCTTGAATCATTCAATAGTAAATATGAGCTAGAGGAATCCTGGCATTGGCATCTTAAAATATTCTCTAGCAATCAGGGGAAAAAAATCCCCTGATTTAGTTCAGGGGATCTCAGAGCTGATCCCCTGAACTAAAAATAAAACAAACATCTCTCCTCCTTCTCAAACAATGGACCTTCCCAGTAAGGTAAATTGGAAACACCAGGTCCTAGGCATCACTGCTCATGGGCGCGCCTCCATGGCAACACATGACCTCAAAGGAAAGAGAGGATGATCAAAACAAAATATTAAATAAAGCAACAATACAGGGTGCACAAAAAACAACAACACCTGTTGAGGGGGTAAATCCCTCGCAACTACAATTCTAATGATGTTGGGATGTTGTGTAAAAAGAAAAACAGACTCAAAAACATCTTCTTCCTAAAAGCAATTAACACCCTCAACGCTCACATGCACTATTTATGAGGTGGTTTTATGTGTGTATGAATGAATATATAAATTTAGCTGATTTAATATTGTAAATAACGTCATCACATTTATGTTTATTTGTTTGCGCTGCTGGAGCTGACTTTAATCTCATTGTGCCAACAATAAATTCTAATTCCAAAACATAAATAAAAGCAGAATCATTTTCAACCTATACTTAGTTGAATTCACTGTAAAGACAAGATATTTAATTTTCAAATGTGTTTTTTTTTTGTTGTTGTTGTAAATATTCACTTTTTTGGATTTTGTTACCTGCAACACGTTCCGAAAAAGTTGGGACAGGGCCATGCTTACCACTTTGTTACATTACCTTTCCTTTTAACAACATTCTGTTTGCTTCAAGTTTAAGCTTAATTGTTGGAGCTTCATATGTGAATTTCTTTCCCATTTTTGATTGATGTGCGACTTTTGTTGCTCAGCAATTTAGGGTCACTGTTGTTATATTTTGTGCTTCATAATGCGCCATACCTTTTAAATAGGAGACAGGTCCGGACTGCAGACAGGCCAGTCTAGTACCTGCACTCTTTTACTATTGTTGTGGAAATTTTCCTTTAACAAAGAGTGAGGCAAAATTGTTTCAAGAACCAGAGAAAGAATATATTCTTAATTGGTATTGGAAAGGCTTTACAGCGTTCGAAGTCTCTGCTCACTGAATCCAGTCAGGAGAAAGAGCCTGGAGCAGAACACAGCTTACAGTTTTATAGGGAGAGGTTTATAACATTCACATAGTTTGATAATCTACTTGGTTACAGAACAGACAGCGAGCGCACATCTTCTTTCACTAGGAGCCATGAGAGATAAAAAACAATTCAATGACTTCATGGTAATGTTAAGGCCAGAGAAACTAAACTCCTTCAGAAGTCTTTTTCATGAGCTCAAGCATCACACAAGAATCATAATACTGCTATGCTTAGATTCAGCTAATAATCATATTACCCATAAAATTTTCCCAGGCCATGCTGTTGTAATTTAATACATACAGAATGTGGTTTGGCATTGTCTTGCTGGAATAACCAGGGATCCTTAAAAAGGATGGCAGCTTATGTAGCTCCAGAACCTGTGTGGTCCTGTTTGGTATGTGTGGCTCGGTGTGACTGTGCGTTAGTGGAGTGGGGATTCAGCCTGTGGAGGAACTGTCACACCTCAACATCATGCAGCATGCTGTTTTTTCTTTTTTTGTTGCAGCGCCACAGAGTTGCTTGGTGCCCCGCCAAGATCAGGACAGCCCATTCCTTAAAACTGCCAATTGAGTCTGTGTGGCGCTTATTAACAATTCAGCAGTTGGAAAATGGAAAACCTTGGTCTCTACTAGCGCCTCATAAATTAAATCTATTTCTTTGTCCCTCTGCATCCAATAGAGAGATGTGCAGAGCAACTGATTTAGCTCGTCATGCAGGGCTGGTCCAATGTGGTATAGGGCAGGGGGGGAAATTAAAACTTTCATGCTTTTATACACCTGAATTTTTTGTGTGTGCCACACCTTTATAAATTTGTCCTTACACCAAGTTTTAGTGTTGCGCACACTTTTATACATAAGGTCCTAAAAGTTTTTGTCTTATTTGATGTATATGCTGATATACAGTATGTAGGCCTGTGCGATAAACGATAAATCAATTAATCGTACGATAAATTAAAACTATCGACGTCATTTTAATTATCGGCATTATCGTCTCTTCTGGCCTTTTTCTCTTTCTGTTGATGACACTGAATGAAAAAAGGCTCAACTCCGATGCTCTCCACTGACCCTCCTTCCTCGTTTCCTTAGTGATTCCACTAAGGAAAGCGCACACTAGCGCACACTATGATCTTAGAGCTGTCGGCCGATTGTCGCCCATTTTCAAAACCTGACAGACCACACATTAGCTGACAGAAATCTTAGGTATAAAGGTTCAATCGGTTCGTTCCTGCCGTGTGGTGTCCAACAATGGCTACAAGTCCAGTGAACTAATTTTAAAACCAGGCATTAATCAATGCTTTACTACAGTCTACCTGCAATGCATGTGGCTAGTGTCAGCGTAAAGTCCTGACTGAATGAAAATCATTAGAACCTATTTACGTCACGTTAACGAAGAACAGCTGAAAAGTTACCAGGTTTATCAACTGGTAGCAACATTATCATTTCGGTAGTAATTTCGCTCCAACTCCTCCCCTTGTCATTTCTATATTCTTTGCACGAAATGATGAATAAACATTAATGTTGTTTCCACATATCATCTCCGATGGGTTGCGCCGTGTCAGCTGTTTGGGATTCCCCTCCGTAATTTCCCCTCAGAAAGCGCGGAGGAGAATCCGCGCTTTCTGATTGGCTACCTGTCACATTCAACAGGCTGCGTTAAGCTCCCAGTCGGGGAAAACCCCTGATTTAGATCGGAGCGGCAACGACGATCTACCGTAACACACCACACACTACAGGATGATCGGTTACGAAATCGCAAGAAACAATCTTAGAGAACGCCCAACGTTCTAAGATTGTCATAAGGGGAAAAATAGGAGCAAAAAATCATGTAGTGTGAACTATTGCATCAGGTAGTCGATGTGCCCGTCTTCTCTATTTAAATCTAATTATTACTGAAGGGCAACATAATATACACACTTCATAATCTGCAGTCTTTAGGTTGAATGCAGTATTTATTTCCACTTTGGCTTTATGTTGTTTAGTATTTATTCAAGTCCATTTTTTGTTAATGGAGACTGAGAATCCATTTTGTTTTTGGTTGTTTTGTTTATTTTGTTTATCAGTTCCAGTGTTAAGTGTTCCTTTGAAAATAAAGTGTATCTATCTTTGGCAAGAAATCACATGCATTATTACGTCATTTCCATTAAATCAGTGTAAAAAGGTCTTCAAACAATATTATCGTTTGTCGCAATAATTTTTGAGGCAATTAATCGCTCAGCAAATTTTTTTATCGTGACAGGCCTAGACATATATATCTGACTATGATTAAGTCAGTGCCTCACCAGCTATGAACCTCACCACACACTATATATATATATATATATATATATTTACTTTTTGCATTGACACAATGCATATTAAATGCTTTGTCTACTTAAAGACAAGTAAAGTTGCTGTGCAGCCACACTGCGATCACAACAATTTGTCCCATGAAGCTTGGGCAACCAAAACATGAGTTTTGGCTCTAAAAGAGCTGATATGGCGCTCATTAAAAACTCAACAGACACTTAAAAGAAGAGATTCTAAAGCCACATAGATTAAATCTACAATCAGCTGCAGAGATGCTCAGTGCAGCGGGTCTAGCTCATTATATAGGGCTTTTCCAATGTTGAATTAGGCCTTGAGCCTAATTTGACTTAGGGGCCCCTCTTGATGTTAAGAACATCAGTACCACTAACAGTATTTCACCATGGATTTAGTGAAATCTGGGAGAGGAGCCTAGTTTAATTGGCAAAGTTTAAAAGCAGCCAGGGATAATTGTAGTTTACTAAGATGTATTTATGAACAGTTAAAACTCAAAGATTAAACTGAGAGCATCAGATTGTAGCTACAATCTAACTATGAAGATTGTTCTCTAAACTTTTGCAAAGCAAATTTGCCAGCTCCTTAAAATCTTAAATTTAAATGTTAAACATTTTAATATCTTTTAATTTATCTATGCTGAAACCATTGAATCAAATTTAGCTTCATTAATATTCTCTAAGTTCATATAATTAACATATCCATCCATCCATCCATTTTTTGTACACTCTTGTCCCTAGTGGGGTCACAAGGTGAGGGGTGCTGGTGCCTATCTCCAGCGAACGTTTCGGATGAGAGGCAGGGTACACCCTGGACAGGTCGCCAATCTGTCAACCTACTAGCATATAATTTAGTAATATTTTATGTTTCCTGTCAACTTAACATCTTTGGTAACACTTTATTTGATGAGTTGTGAATAAGACTGTCATAACAATGTCATAAATATGACATAACACCTGTCATGAACATGAGTAAGTCTTCATGAGTATTTATAACTGTTGTCATAAAGTGTCATTCGGTAAATTATGACACTTTTAATACAAAGTTGACATTATTCAAAATGTCTTTGTTATGACTTAACTTTAAAAATTGTGTAGCTTTATGTTATTAAAGCTAAAGTTTAATCAGTAATACTTTTATAACAAATTTATGTCAGATCATGATTTCTTGATTAATGTCAAGTTGTCATAACAAAGACATTTTGAATAATGTCAACTTTGTGTTAAAGTTGACATAGGGTTAACTCGGTAAGTCATTCGGTCATGATTTACCGAATTACACTTTATGACAACAGTTATAAATATTCATGAAGACTTACTCATGTTCATAACAGGTGTTATGTCATGTTCATGACAGTGTTATGACAGTGTTATTCACAACCCGTCAAATAAAGTTTTAGCACATCTTTTAATACAAAACCCTGGAGGACTGCCTCGGTGCCCCGACCACCAGGCTTAGCAAGTTTTCTGGAGGAAACCCAGCTATTGCATTCAGTTTGGAAGGTTTTACAAAATATTCCCAAAGGAAGGCTAAAAACAAAGGCAAGTCTGTCATGAGGTGCGGTGTGAGGTGGAGGTGACTCAGACGCTTGTAGACCCAGGTAAGATGAGTAATGAAGGTTTAATGTTAAAATAATCCAGAATACACAGTCCAAACACCTGGCAGCACGGCTGAGCGGAAGCCAAGGCTCAACGCCGGTAGCAACAGGTAACTGAAGGACAGGAAGACAGACTGGTGCATACGACAGAGACTAGACGCCAAATGAGACGAGGACCCGACAGAGACACAGGTGACACTAAATACACAGGAGGTAATCAGGGAATGAGACACACCTTGGAACTAATCAAGGGGAGACAGGACAACATGGAGACTCAGACACAGAGAACCCGAAATAAATACACAGAAAAACACAGATCACAACACAGTCAATAATTAGCGCTCTCTTGAAATTACTGAAATATGCATACCATATATTGCTCAGCCACTGGGGATTTTAAAAAGGTGAAAGTACAAATTGAATTTGAATTGTTCTTATATAGCAACATTTTGGTCTTTTTATTTAGGTCTTTGCTTTCAACCGTCCATAATTTTTGGATTTTTATGCTATTTCTTCATATTTCTTTGATGTATTTTGCTAAAGTTATGTGTCTGACTTGTAAAGTACTTAAGTAAAACAGAGTTGTTTTAAACAAAATGTACTAGCAAAGTTGGTATTAATCTTGATAGAGATGCTTATGTCTGTTCATTTTTATTATGTAGAAACACCAAATGAAGTCTCAGGAAACCTTACAGAAGACCATTAAGATATTAAAGAAAATGCACAGTTTTCTTTAAATTGTGCATTTTTATCTTATGTTATTCACATAAGGTGAATAACTGTTCTTCTCATCTTAATTCTTTTAATTTGATCTCTTAAATTAGACACAAAATCCCCATTGGCCTCCATGCCAACCTGTCTGAGGGCACCCCTGTGTATCAGCACCTCCAGCAGATTTCCACACTGGTTAACCCTCAAGGCTTCTTCCATGGAAAGATGGGTTTTCGCCAGGCCTTGGAGAAAGGCCAGCTCAGCATGAACCAGGTACAAATGAAAAGGCCTAATTTTTTGTTTTATTATTTGACATTTTATTTATTTTATTATTTATTCTTCGCACTGAAATATTGGTTCTCTTGCCCTCAGAAATTAGTGCTTGGATGGGATTATACATTTGATCTTAAAGAGTACTGCAAATAGAATAGAAAATGTATTTATTTGTTGTTCCATGGGGAAATTTAGCTTTGCATGATTGACTTGATTAAGTCAGATCTGCATATGGTATCATGGGTCCTGCTTCTCTTTGTTTTTAGTTGTTTCACAAATCATTGGGCTTTTTGAGGCACAGCGGCTTCATGAAGTGCACGGTGTTCATGCCTGCGGTAAACAATAGGAACATATTTTCCATATATGAGTAATTAAAAAAACAAACAATTGCATATATAAAAGTAAGAAAACAAAGAGAAAACCCAAAAGTGCAGGAGGTTTTACAATGATATTTTAATTTTCAGGTTTTTAAATTGAACAACGCTCAAGACCTTGGACTTGACACAGCAGATTTTTATGTTTGCTTATGATTGTTGATGCTTATAGTTTTTAAAAAGGTGTGAAAGGAATTAAGGTAGCAACATTATCATTTCGAGAGGGGGTCTGGATGCCTGAATACCTTTTTCAGGAATACTCTACTATTATAAAGACAGTCACAAAGTCGGCCTTCTATCACCTGAAGAACATTTCCAGGATTAAAGGACTAATGTCTCAGCCAGATCTATAGAAACTAATTGATGCATTTATCTTCAGTTGTATTGATTATTGCAACAGCATCTTCACAGGTCTGTCCAACAAATCAATCAAACAGCTGCAGCTGATCCAGAACGCTGCTGCTCGCGTTCTCACTAAAACCAGGAAGATAGAGCACATAACACCAGTTTTAAAGTCCCTCCACTGGCTCCCTGTAGCTCAGAGAATAGACTTTAAAATACTGTTGTTAGTTTATAAATCACTGAACGGCTTAGCACCACAATACATTAAAGATCTGCTGTTGTTGTATCAACCTTCCAGACCTCTTAGGTCTTCAGGTTCTGGTCTGCTCTGCATCCCCAGAACCAGAACCAAACGAAGGAAAGCAGCTTTCAGCATCTATGCACCACAAATTTGGAACAAACTTCCAGAAAACTGTAAAACAGCTGAAACACCGACTTCTTTTAAATCTCAGCTAAAAACCCACCTGTTTAGGATTGTATTTGAAATGTAATCAATTACAAATTTAATGATGGAACTTTACTTAATGTCATGTTTTGATTGTTGATTCTATGTTGAAATTGCACAAAAATCTGTGAGGGACTGCGGAGTCCCAGAGCGAAATTCCATGAGAGGTGTATGGAGCCCCGTGCAGGAAGAAAAACAGCGAGTGACTGAGGGTCACTGCGCGTAACACAAACCCTGTAAATTCTAGACACTAACAGGTACCATAGAATTGCACAAAAATCCGTGAGGGACGGCAGAGTCTCTGCTCGAAATTCCGTGAAAGAGGTGTACGGAGCCTGGTTCCAGAAGCCCATTAAAATGCTGTCTACATCGTTTTAAACTGTGGGATTGTGAGCGTGAGTGGGAATAAAAATAGCAATAGGTATTTTGTTCCATGGAAATTATGAATGTTATTAAAAACCTCAAAAACAACAAATCCCCGGGGACAGATGGGCTGCCAGGGGAATTCTACAAAACATTTAGGGAAGAACTAACGCCAGTATTATGTAAGGTATTCAACTATGCACTAACGGAGGGGGACCCCCCTAAATCATGGTCTGAAGCCATTATATCGGTAATCTATAAAGAAGGTAAAGACCCAACTATGTGTGAAGGCTATAGACCCGTGAGCTTATTATGCAACGATTTAAAAATACTAACAAGTATAATGGCAAAAAGAATGGAAAAATATATAGCTCAATTGATTAAACCAGACCAAATGGGATTTATTCCGGGGAGGCAGGGAACAAACAATATCAGAAGAATATTAAATGTAATGTCATATACAAAATTTAAATCACAATCCTCCCTTTTAATTAGTTTAGATGCCCAAAAGACTTTTGACAGGGTAAAATGGAGTTTTCTATACCAGACATTATTGAGATTTGGATTTTCACAGCAATTTGTTAAATGGGTGAAAGTAATCTATAAAAATCCAAAATCCTGAACTGTTCAGAATTTTTTGATCTCAAGAGAGGAGTTAGACAGGGGGACTGTCTAAGCCACATGTGTCAAACTCAAGGCCCGCGGGCCACATGTGGCCCGCTACGTCATTTTATGTGGCCCTCTCCCCCCCACCACCGTTTTACAGCCCTATTGATTGACTTAAAATAGGTTTTGAGCACGAATTGACTACAAACTACATCTCCCATAATGGCTTCAGATTCTTACCAGCCAACATTACGGCTTCTCGCCACTAGAGTGCAGCAGTCACCTCAAGCTGATTATTAATTTTCCCAGCGAATAAAACTGAAACATCGACAAGCTAACAAGCTAAAGAGCGAAGTTCCGTGACGTTTGAGGACTTTTACCGTCTCCTGCCCCCTGATTTGATGCCACAGCTTCGGCTTCATGCAGCTCGTGTTTTGTCCATGTTTGGAAGCACCTATCTGTGCGAACAGATGTTTTCAATAATGAATTTAAACAAGACCAAGACCAGATCGCGCATTACTGACGAAAACCTACACGCCATTTTGCGGATTGCCACAGAATAGAACTAAAACCAGACATGGACGAACTGACCAGGGGAAAACATCGGTTTTCCCCTGGTCAAGCACAACAAGCACGAACAAACTAAATTTAAATAGAATGAATGTAAAACCAAAACTCAGTATACTGAAATATGCATATAGTTTATTGATTTTGCTTGTTTTGTGTTTATTTACACAACACAACACAATGAGGATGTGTGAGTTGGTGACAGGGTGAAGAGGATCAGCTTTGTGTTCAAGGACAGGCAACATCACCTCATTGTTTTGTTCTTATGTGAAATACATGTTCGTTGTGTAAGAAATAACGAAAAAGTTTTGTGAATGAACACATTGAGAGTTAATATCAAAACTTGTTTTTATTCTTTGTCTGCTTATCTTTAAAGCAGACAAAGATTAATTTTCCCAGGGAATAAAACTGAAACATCGACAAGCTAACAAGCTAAAGAGCAAAGTTTAGCTGAGCAGTTTAAAAATACTGAGCATATTTTTAAACTGAGCAGTAATTTTGCATCCATGCAAATGTAATATTTAAAACTTGAATACATAAAATCAGTCATTTAACAATATGAGGTGTTGTTTAATTTATTTTTAACATTGTATTTTAATACATTTATGCTAGGGTTGCCCAAGTCTAGTTTTCCAGACCTATCACTCTGCAACTTTAGATGCGTTCTTTCTCTAACACACCTGGATCATTGACTCATTCATAGGCCTCTACAGAACTGAGTTGCTGCTAATGAGGGAAGTCAACTTTTTGTCTGGGGTATGTTTTAGCAGGGACGCATCTAAAAGTTGCAGTCTGGAGGACTGCACTTGGGCATTTCTGATATATACCGTCAATGTGGCCCTTTGAGGGTGGCCAATATGCTGAAGTGGCCCTTGGTGAAATTGAGTTTGACACCCCTGGTCTAAGCCCTCTACTATTCGCGGTTAATAAGAAGCAATAAGACAGAATAAACAAATCCAGGGAATAAGAGACGAGGGGGGGGGTGGAATATAAAATATCACTGTTTGCCGACAATCGATTAGTACTCCTAACAGAACCACTCCAGTCAGTACCAGCTCTACTAGAAAGCCTTAAAGAATATGGGAATATCTCTGGGTATGCGAGTAACGAAAGTAAATCAGTAGCAATGATGGTATCAGGGGAATGCCCAACACAGCTAAAGGATAAAGTAAAGTTCAAATGGACTGATAAAGGATTTAGATACTTGGGTATAATTATCACACCTCCAACTTCACAATTGTTCAAAGCAAATTATGAGAAGCTGAAGAAGGAAATTATAAAAGACCTAGGAAGATGGGAGATCCTACCACTGACCATCGGGGGGAGGGTAGAAACAGTCAGAATGAATGCATTACCAAGACTATTGTTTGTATTCCAATCACTCCCAGTTTCCATTCCTAACTCCTTTTTTAAAGAGATGGATAAAAGAATATCAAGGTTTGTATGGCAAAATAAAAAGGCAAGAATCAAATTTAAAATACTCCAATCCTCAAAGAGTAATGGAGGGTTAGGTTTACCAGAATTAAAGAACTATTATTTAGCTGCTCAACTGAGAGCCATAGCTCTATGGTTAACAAAGGATCAAGAGACAATTTGGATAGATATGGAGCAAAGATCCTGCCCAAATCTGTCCCTAGAGTCACTGCCCTTTACAACAAGGAGGGTTCAAAGAAATCTCAAAATTCAAAATTGCTGGATTAAGGAAACGATTAACATTTGGTCAAGAATAAAAAAGAAATTAAATTTTCCTGACTCAATATCAAAACATGTAAAAATAGCGAAGATTCCAGATTTTACCCCAGCTACTATGGATACAGGTTTTGAGAGATGGACAAAAGGGGGACTGGTATTTATAGCACAGCTTTTTAATGGATCAATAATGAAATCTTTTGAACAAATCCAAAGGGAATTTAATCTACAAAAAACAGATTTTTACAGATACTTGCAACTTAGACATTATCTCCAGAATCATAGTGAATGGCAAAAAATCTCAACAGATATGACCAAGACTGAAGAAATGTTATTATCAATAGTAAAAGGTGAATCAACAAAAGGCCTGATCTCAAAACTATACAAAAGCCTGCAATATGAATCCAGTGTTGATAATAAGGAAATTAAGGAGAAGTGGGAACTGGAGGCTAATATAATAATAACAGATGAAGAGTGGGAAGAAACATTTAGATCTGGACACAAATTAACTAACAGCCCAACATGGAGGGAATTTGACTGGAAGGTTAAGATGCGTTACTTTAACACCCCGGTTATCACATCTAATTATGGTAAAACATCTCGGCTTTGTTGGAGAAATTGTGGAAAGGTTGGGGGATTTTACCCATATATTTTGGGACTGTCCGAAGGTGCTCGAGTTTTGGAAGGAGGTGCAAACGGATATAAAAAATATTTTAGGTATCTATTTGGATTTGGATACATCTGTTTATATTTTAGGAATAATTACCTCGGACATGATCGACAAAAACAATAAATACTTGATCAGAATTTTGCTTATGATTGCGAAGAAATGTATAACATATGCTTGGTTGAGGCCACGGCCTCCCAATAATACAGAGATAGAATCAGAAAAGTCTACACCATGGAAAAAACAACCTCAAAACTACAACTCAAGATGGAGACCTTTGAAACAAAAGGGAGACCTATAACTAATTTCATATTGTAACCTTGACACCTCTATTTGTTTGTGTACCGTTCAAATTTATTTTGTATTATTATCTTTGTGTACTTTTATTGCTTTAGTTTGTATTCTCATTATGTCTACTGTTGTCCCTATCACTGTAATTATTGTAATGTATATATCCATGGATGTTGATGACTGTAAGTGTCTCTTAACGGGTCTGATGTCTATCTGAAGGAAATGTATCTTGGTTGGACTGTTTCCTCCATCAACATTCCCTGGAAGACTTTTGGCAGAACTGGAATTGTACGACCAGTTTGCTTGGTGTGGGTTAAATGTCTGGAATAATCTGTGTAAATAAGATGTAAATTGTGAGTTGTGACAGGGGTAGACATGTGTATGTGTTGATATAAAACAGTTTTTGAAAGTAAAAAGTAAAAAAAAAGAGCTGTTTGTAGAAAAGAATGTTGGTCCAATATTGAGTTTACCTTTTTAATTTTTTCTTCTTAATTGTCTGTGCAATAGTAATCACAAACACCCTATCCCACATACAAAAATAGCTTGGCCCATTAACACAACTTTGACACATGTTTATGAGTTTATTAAGGTGCACTGGTAAAGTATGAAATGCTAGTGGAAGAGAGGAAAATATGCAGCTTCAGTCTGGTCACTTTGATATAAAAATTTGCTGTGACTGTCACTTGAGGAAAATCCTGCAAGACACATCGATAGCCCTGCGGGTTTGCTCTCCAATTCACCGTCACCTGTCACTAGTGGCCTCAGCTCTGATGGTGTTGATAAATTTAATTTATGTTAGAGATGTGTTGTAAATTATTACCAGTGAAAGTTACAATTAAAGCACACATAGGAAAACTGGAAAACAGTGATAGTTTGTTCATTTTTTAAAAAGTAAAACAAGCACTAAAAAGTGTATGCAAGGCTACTCCATTAGGCAGTAGCCTTGTCATGAAAATGAGCATACAACTCAAGGTGCAGTTTCATGCAAATGTAATTGCTAAAAACTAGCTAATAAGCACGCTACTGCTCTGAAAGTAGCCTTATTCTTTATTAACTGACTGCATTGATGAAGCTTTGGAGTCTATGTTTTCGTCTTAAACATCTTAAAACTAATTTTTGTGACAAATAATGTGGTTTAATTAGTTGCTGTTGCTGGTGGCCCAATGCATTGTGGGATACCTTACTGGCCAAACTCCACTGCCATTCAGGTGCTGGTCATAAAATTAGAATATTGTAAAAAAGTTGATTTATGTCAGCAATTCCATTCAAAAAGTGAAACTTGTATATTATATTCATTCATTACACACAGACTGATATATTTCAATTGTTTATTTCTTTAATGTTGATGATTAAAACTGACAACTAATGAAAACCCCAAATTCAGTATCTCAGAAAATTAGAATGTTTTGGAAAGGTTTAATATTGAAGATACTAAACTTAAAGTTAATCAGCTAATTATCTCAAAACACTCAAAGGTCTTTAAAGAGGCTGGCTGTTCACAGAGCTCTGGGTCCAAAGACATTCACAGAGAGGTGAAAGAAAGGAAAAGATGTGGTAGGGAAAAAGTGTACAACTAGTCGGGATACCCACACCCTGAAGAGAATTGTGAAACAAAATCTATTTAAAAATGTGGGGAAGATTCACAAAGAGTGGACTGCAGCTGGAGTGCTACAAGAACCACCACACACAGACATATGCAAGACATGGATTTCAGCTGTTGCATTCTTTGTGTCAAGCCACTCCTGGCATCAGAAGTGTCTCACATGAGCTGAAGAGAAAAAGGACTGGACAGCTGCTCAGTGGTCCAAAGTTATGTTCTTTGATGAAAATTTTGCATTTCCTTTAGAACTCAAGGTCCTAGAGGAAGAGAGCAGAGGCACAGAATCCATGTTGCTTGAGGTCCATTCAAAGTTTCCCCAGTCAGTGACGGTTTGGGTGCCATGTCATCTGCTGGTGTTGGTCAACTGTGTTTTCTGGGGCTCAAGGTCAACACAGCCACCTAACCCTACCCCTCCAGGAAGTTTTAGAGCATTTCATGCTTCCTGCTGCTGACCAGCTTTATGGAGATGGAAATGTCATTTTCCTACAGGACTTTGCATCCACACAATGCCAAAGCTACCAGTTCCTGGTTTAAGGACCATGGCATCCCTGTTCTTAATTAGCCAGCAAATTTGTCTCAATAGAAAATCTATGGGATATTGTGAAGAGGAAGATGTGATACTCCAGACTGAAAAGCTGAAGGTCACTATCAGAGCAACCTGGGCTCACATAACATCTGAGCAGTGCCACAGACTGATGGACTCCATGCCACACTGCATTGCTTAATTACAGAATTAAGACAAAAGGAGCCCCAACTAAGTATTGAGTCCTGTACATGCTCATACTTTTCATGTTCATATTTTTCATTTGGTCATCATTCATAACTATCTTTTTTTTATTGGGGTTAAGTAATATTAAAATTTTCAGAGATGCTAAATTTGGGGTTTTATTTGTCACTAATAATCATTGACATTAAACAAAAATAAGCATTTGAAATATATCAGTTTGTGTGTAATGAATGAATATAGTAATATACAGTACATATACTGTAATATGAAGAAGTAGAAGGTAACACAAAAAGAAGAAAACTCAAGTAAAGCACTTTGCACTTGGATGTAGTATTATGAAAGTAAAGTCAAAGTTTACAAAAGCCTCAGCTTATCGAAGTGCTTCACAACAAACACATCCCAAGTAGATAAATGATAAAATACAAATAAAATTAAGTTTAGTAAAAATAAGACAATTATAAAATTGGCAAAGATACCAAAAGCTAATAATATTGATAAAAACCAAAGCAATACTTAATTTTAGCTGCAGCAATTTTCTTCCATCCTTTACCTTTTCTCTTTAACTAGGGTTGAAGTACACTCCAAAACAGAAAAAAGCACATTCATCAAAAAGGTCCTCTTTCTAAGTTAACTCAGCTCAAGCAGAGTGAGTTAGAGAGACTTTTCATCCACTTTTCCTAAGTCCAAGTAACTTACTAAAATTGAGTGTTGATTGCAATTTTAACTGATTTAAGACTATTTACTATTTTGAATTAAATACAGTGTTTGCATTTACAGTGCATAGGTGGGTTATGCTTTACCCCTGCACCACCACAGTACCACTATCTCCCACTTCACAGAATTACTAATTACATCAAATATTTGAAGTACATAATAAATACAAAAATATATAATACTAGTTCTGGAAAAGAAAGAAAACTCAAGTAAAGCATTTGTACTTGGATGTATGCAGTAAAAGATAGGGACTATAATTTGCTGGTTGAAATGTTCAAATCACTGTGGTGAGTCTGGTCAGGACTCCAAAGACACTTAGAGTGGGTTTAACTTGACCTTGCTATTTATTTCTTAATTTGACTTAACTGTGTGGTGCTAGAACAGATAAATAATAATACAGCATCAATGTCTGAGTAATCCATAAATAAATGACTGAAATAATATTACAATTATTAAATGACTGCAATATTAAATATGCAGTTTCTAAGTAATTACACCACATGACAACCCATGTACTATAGCTCTTATTAAATGTGCACGTGAACAAAGCATGCTATCAAATAAGAGTAAAAACTGCTATATTCGACTAAGTAAACAATGTTCTTAACTTCCAACGTCACTTACTTGCATTAACACACACACAAATTAAAAGCTGATTACAACAAACTCCAGACAGTGAGTTAAGTTACACAAAATCTGAACGGTAAAAAAAATATTCTGCAGCTCTTTTTTCATCTGTCCTTTTCCTTGTCTGCATGCTGCTTGCTGATCCCCTAAAGCAGTGGTTCCCAAAGTGTGGGGCGCAGTGCCATTGCAGGAGGGGTGCGGGAAGCGGTATGGATGAATGAAAAAAAAAAAAGAGTTACACAAAAGTGTTTCACTGTAAAGATGGTTTGTAGTTTGTTTTGTTGCAACCTGAAGTGTGAAATAAACTTCAGTGGAGTTTGAAAATAAAATATGTGTATAGGTTTATGTCTGGTTCAACGATGTGTGCCCTGTTGATATTTTTTTCTTTTCTTTTTTTTGGGGGGGGTGGGGGGTGTAATCCATAGGGGGGCCCAGAAAATCTTTGGGAACCACTGCGGGGGCCATGAAGAAAATCTTTGGGAACCACTGCCCTAAAGGGCCCAGTATGAAAGTTTTTTTTAGGCAGCCTTTTTCACAGCCGCCCCTGTATTTACCTGTGATTACAAACAACAAAAACAGCTGAATACAAAGAGGTGATTAATTGTCCTTGGGGAAGGCAGGCAGGCTGACAAGTCTTGCCACGGGTCCACCTAAGTGTAGCAGATCTTCTACTTGTAGACTGGCTGATTCAGTCTGCCACTTCTGGTGGGCTTGAAGTCTTGGCAGGTAAAACTTCAGGAAATTTTGCCAGAAATGGTCAGCTAGAATTTGTCTGTGCCTCCATCTCCCCCCCCCAAGAATCTCTGGGCTGTAGTAGATCACTTGCGGAAGTGAGGCATCCTGTTATCCCATGAGGAAGATAGTTGGGAGGTCACAGGGTCAGGATCCTCTACTTCAAATGAGGTGTATCTCAGGGGTTTTGAATAGAGCATCCCCTCAATTTTAGTCCAAACAGTGTGCAGCACCTCTTCAGTGATGATTTGGGCTAAAATGATGACTTGAAGAGCAGACTATAGTGAGCGAATTTCACATTCCCAGCAACCTTTAAAGTGTGGGGAACCAGGAGGGTTGAAGGTAAACTTGATTTGCTGGCAAGCTTGCTGCTCTTTAAAGTCAGGATGAAGAGCTTGAAATACGTCCTGAGCTCACGTTCTCCTCCTCTGACGTTTGTCCCCTAGTCTCAGAGAATCTCCGTGGGTTTCCCATGCCTGGCCATAAAGCGTCTCAGAGACATTAAGAATGCATCTGTGTCCATACTGGGAATCAAGTGAAGGTGGACTGCTATTGTAGTTAGACATTTAAAAACTATTCCCCACCTTTTCTTGTTACTGCTTTGAATCTTGATGGTGTACAGCCCAAAACAACACAGTACGGCTGGAGGGAGGGCTACCATCCTGGGTAGAACAGGGTGAGCTTTCCACCTCTTGCACTCAACACAATATCTCTGATGGTGGTGCACTGCTTCACGTCCACGTAACACCTGGTATCTCTGCAAACACCCTCCCCGGTCCAGGATGTTGTAGTTGCCATCATATTGTTGTATGACCAGAAACCAGACTGTAAGACGTCAAAGCAGTTGGTTATCATTAGGAAGCCATTTAACTGTTCAAACAGCTTTTTCAATAACTTTGCTGATGAATGGGAGGTTGGAGATCGGCCTGTAATTCTGCAGTAGTGATTTGTCCAGATTGTTTTTTTTTATCAGTGGTTTGACACCTGCTGATTTTAAAGCCTGAAGGAAAACACCTGATGAGAGTGACGAGTTTACTATTTGGACCAGATCATTAGCAATGATAGACAGGAACTTCTTAAAGAAATGTGTAGGTAGGATATCCAGACAGCATTAACTTGAGCTTAATTGACTTATAATTTCTTCTAGGCTTTTATAATTGGGGCCTGCCATGCAAAGCAATGGCAGGAACCTATTGCTATTCTCCCAATTCTTTATTTTTCATCCGTAACCGTTAATGCGGCTCATACCGCTGGGTGCACACCTACAAATGAGGTATCAAAACATGCAGAAAATTCACGCCATTGGAGCTATTACTTTTGGTGGGATTTGGGCTTAACGTGGCGACATAATTCACAAAAAACAACGAAAAAAAACCCCATTATAAGTCAATGGGAAAAATCCTAGAAATACCCTATTTTTGAGGATTTTCTGTGTCGTCACAAATTCACCTAGAAATGCCATTCAAATTTCATTTTGTAGATACGTCTGTGATCTCTTCGAAAGTGAAGACGGCTCGTTACGGTTTGTCCACAATTTGTCTCTAAGCGACCCAAAGTTTCTCATTTTTCCAAAAATTAGAGTGAGAGCCAGGGCCTTTAGATCTCGGCTAGAGTGAGAAATGGAGAGATTTTTTGAGCCCAAAATAATTTTGAAATCGCCATCACGTCCACAAATATCGCACGATTGGTATCAAAATCGGTCCTGACATTGATACGCCTGTCTGCTCCGGTAAAATGTTTTCGAAATTTATCTAGACCGTACGGTTTTCTGTCACGGTGCTTCAGAGCAAAGTCATGCGACAGGATTTTCTAGGCTGTCTCAGGCTCTTTCACTAACAGTTCACACCTTGGTGAGAAACTTATTTCCCATAGCAACGGAACTCAAGAGGCTATTGGCTGCTGATTAGGACTACAAATACGCATCACTGTAGTTCTAACTATAGTGGAACGCTCAGTTGAAACAGAGGTTGACTGAACTGGCCTTTAGAACTACTTGCTGCTATGGGCTGTATATAACTGATTTAACTCAGTAACTGTTACACATGGGATTAGTTTGGAACTTTAAAATTAAGCATAATAATAATTTCAAAATAAAAGCCTTGAATATTTTTTAATCAGATATTTGCTCTGTTGGGCAATATATAACTGATTTAACCCAATGACTGTTATACATGGGATTAGTTTGGCCCTTTGAAATGAAGTTTAACAAAAATTCCAAAATAAAAGCCTTGAATATTTTTACATGACGTAATTGCTCTTTTTGCCTTTATTTGACTTTTTCATCCAAAGCACTGTTACACATAGTATTAGTTCGGAACTTTAAAATGAAGCATACTGAAAATTTCAAAATAAAAGCCTTGAATATTTTTATATGACGTAATTGCTCTTTTAATCTTTATTTGACTTTTTCATCCAAAGCACTGTTACACATGGTATTAGTTTGGCCTTTTGAAATGAAGCTTAACAAAAATTTCAAAATAAAAGCCTTGAATATTTTTACATCATGTAATTGCTCTTTTTATCTTTATTTGACTTTTTCATCCAAAGCACTGTTACACATGGTATTAGTTTGGCCCTTTGAAATGAAGCATACTGCAAATTTCAAAATAAAAGCCTTGAATATTTTTACATCATGTAATTGCTCTTTTTGGCTTTATTTGACTTTTTCGTCCAAAGCACTGATAAACATAGGATTAGTTTGGCGCTTTGAAATGAAGCTTAACAAACATTTCAAAATAAAAGCCTTTAATATTTTTACATCAGCTACTTGTGTTTTGAGCATTATATAACTATTTTAACCCAAGGACTATTACGCATGGGATTAGTTTGGCCCTTTGAAATGAAGTTTAACAAAACTTCCAAAATAAAAGCCTTGACAACATTTTAAATCATACTGAATGGTGCACGTCCACCTTACTTAACGTTCTTGTGATTCTCAGCATGCTATTGATTACGTTGCAGCGTTCTTTAGCATCGATGCCAATTTGTAGCATGACAACGCCGGGCCCAAACCGACGGGCACGCCTTGGCAGGCCCCGGCTAAATTTCTTCCGAAATTTTCTAGTTAAGTAGTTGAAATTGGGTAATTTTTTCTGTATTTGTTTTGTTTGGGCATAACATTGGTACTGGATTTAGTATGGATGTGCAGATTAATCCTCTGATTTTTAAAAAATTTTCTCTGAAAAGAAGCTGGAAAACTGGTTGCAGGCTGCATTAGATTGAAATTCAAGCGGTAACATCATAGGAGGGTTTGTGAGCCTGTCAACTGTCGCAAATAAAGCTCAAGCTTCCCTTTCATGTTTTAGTGTTGAGTGACAGTTATATAGTCTTTTCTTTATAGATGTCATAATAAACATGAAGTTGAGTTTTCGTTGGGCCCTGTGGCAGTTGTCTTGGAGATCCATGGAGATTTCTTCCTACCAGACACAACCTTCACTTTAATGGAATCAATAATATCTGAAACTTTAGCCTGAAAATCATTTACTAACTTATTTACATCATTACAGCTTAAGGGTGAGGAAGAAGAGTAGATTTGATTAAATGTTTCTGCTGTTTTTTCTTTGAAAGAACTTTTTGTGACAGTAGTTGTTTGTCCAAGTGGGTTAAGGGATAAAGAATTTTCAAAGATAACAGAAAGTGATCCGACAGGGCGACATTGGAAATATTCACACCCTTACTGATAACCAGGTCCAGTGTGTGTCCTTGAGTGTGTGTTGCTTGTTTGACATGTTGTGTTAGACCAAAAGTCTCTAAAATATTAGCGAGCTTTTTTGCCCCTCTGTCTTGGGGGTTGTCAACATGAATGTCGAAATCACAGACAATTATTAAACAATCATAATCAATACATATAAGAGATAGAAGTTCATTCAAGTCAGTAAAGAAATTTTCCACAAAAGTTGGAGTTTTGTATAAAGTTACTGTCAAAGTTCGTTTGTGGCCTTTAACCTCAATTCCAAGATACTCAAAAGAGGTGAAGAGACCCAAAGAGATTTTACTACAATTTATGATATTCTTAAATATTGAAGCCACGCCTCCTCCTTTTTTGTGTTTTCTATTCTCACTGAAGAAATTGTAGTTAGGAGGCGCAGATTCAATTAGTACGATCGATTCATTATTATCATTCAACCATGTTTCTGTCAGAAACATAACATCTATATTATGCTCAGTGATGAAATCATTAATTAATAGAGCTTTAGCACAGAGAGATCTGATATTTAAAAGAGCTAGTTTTAGTGACTTGGAGGCCAAAAGTTCTTCAGTCTGATGTTTGAATTAAAACAGCTGTATTTTATGTTTCTGTTTCTTGTAAATTTTCTTGTAGTGATCCGGACAGGTAATGTCCTGTTCTGCAGTGCCGTGGAGCCAGACACATTCTGGGGTAAGACGGGTGTAAAGATAAAATCTGGACCCCGGCCTCAGACATCAGAGACGCAGAGTGGTGGATCCTCTGAAGTCAGAGGCAGGTAGCTTAGATGAAGTGAGGTCTGCTACGTGAGCGCTAAGGAGAGACGTGCCAAGGCGAACCTGTTGATTCATTCCATCTGTAAATTTAAGAAACTCCGGTCCAGAAGACATTTCTTCATGGGTATCTTGTGAATCCTGTGAATGAGTGGATGAGCAGAGAGGGAGGGGAGAAGGAGGAAGGGAACCAGTCGCTCCGTCTGGAGTGTTTTTCATCTCCCCATTGAGGTGATAGAATTGGACCACTGAGAAATAACTTCATTTTTAATTTTCCCATAGTGTTCAAAAGAGTGATAAAGTCCTTTTTCAGAATCTCAGATTTCTGCTTTGCCAGATCGTTGGCTCCAACATTCACAACTAAAGACTCAATATCTGGCTGATTAGTGGTTAGAGAGAGAACTTTGTGAGTTAAGTCAGATACAGTGTCACCAGGAAAAGAAATCACTCTTGTTGTCTTGGCATTGCAAACGTGACTGGACCCCGGCCTCAGACCTCAGAGATGCAGAGTTTTTTTAAACATGACTGATTCCATTTACTGCCTCATCTCCAACGATAAGCACTCTTGGCATACCTTTCGCTTTCCTGGTAGCCGCTTTGTCCTTTGGGGTTTTGGGGGGTGGATGTGTTGGCCTTGCCTCATTGTTGATGTTTGAAGGCGAGGTTTCACTCAGAGGCTCAGGCTGGAGTACAGAAAATCTGTTTTTCAGTGGGATTCCCACAGAGTCAGAATGTTTTGAGGCTCGGGCTGGTCGCTATGTCCTTGGGAGCAGGGTCAGTGGAACCGTTTTGGTTGCAGCTGCTTGTTTGTTTTTCTTTGGTGGAGCAGGTATTGAGGTTGAAGGTGGGTTTCAGCTCAGAGCCGGCCACACTGATTCGTCCAGGTGAGGGGTTCTTCCTGTCAGTCGCCTCATCGAATCTGCAGTGTGAGACTTTTGCTTCGGCTTGGTACCCAGAGCGTTCCAGGGTGGGCTGCTTGATGCGAGGCGTATGACCTCTCCGTTGATTTGAGGAAGAGTTGTCTCATTTCCACAGGTAGCATTTATCTCAAAGTTCACCTCCAGCTGTTGAATGTTCATTTCTATAGACTGAAGTCGTTGTATAATACTGCTAATGTCCCTGGGGTCGGCCGGAGGCTTTTTTTTTTAAAACCCCTCCAGGGGGTCTTTTTTTGTGGGCTCTAGAGTCCCTTTTTCAAAGTAGGCTGACAGGAAAGGGGGAAGGAGAGGGGGGAAGACATGCGGTAAACGTCGCCGGGTCCGGGAGTCGAACCCGCGACAGCCGCGTCAAGGACTTGAGGCCTCCAAATGTGGGTCGCGTTAACCCTTACGCCACCACGGCACGCCCGGCCGGAGGCATTTTGCCCTGGTTCAATTTGGAGGTGAAGAAAAGTAAGATAAAAATAAAAGTAAGAAAATCCCCCAGTCATTAGGTTTGAAGTAATCCAGTTATGATGTCAAAAATGTAAATATAACTATAAAAACTGTCAGTTTAAAAATAACTCCCAGGCAAAGTTATCAGTAAAGACGAGAGAGAGCAGGACAAGCTGTTCCTCCTTCAGCTGTCAGAGCGCATCGCTGACAGCTGAACAGTTATTATTACAACTATTGTAAAAATAGTTATATGTTTTATTAATAGGTGCTTGCTTTCAGGGCACATAAAGTCACCTAAAAGAAAAAAAAAATTAAGAAAAAATTCCAAATAGAAAAAAGAAAGAGATTCAAGTGCAAGTGCTTGTTTGAACAGCAGAGCAGTCAGCTGAGATTTGCACATTGGCGCACAGGCCAATTCGTTATTTCTTTGTGTGACAAAAACTGAGAGAAATTACTATTTACATTGGAGTGAGGTTTTCACATCCTTTAATTTTTGTTAATTTATTTTGTGTGTGGACTTAGGTTTCAGTGTATTTAGGTGAGTTCTGGTAGTTTGCTGTTTGTCATTGTCCACAAAGAAGGTTTGTGTGGCTGCTGCACATTTTCATGGCAGGTAAAAAGTTGTGCTGCTGGAGCTGACAGTCCCATGGGAATGTCACTTGAAAGAAGCCTTCAAGAAAAATCTTCAAGTATGTAGGGTCGGTCAGTCACTGTAACGGGGCAGGATGGAGAGTGAGCTGCTTCACCACTTGAGTTTAATTGCAAAGGTTTTGCAGCTCACTCTTTCGCCAGAGCCTTGAGTAGACTTGGCATCAAGGGAGAATGCAGAAGGAGAGCCGTCCTTAGCACCACTGAAACAGCAGAGAGGGCTTTAAGATGGTTGTGGCTTAAGAGAGGAGAACTGGAGAGTGAATGTAGCTAGTTAGCCATCTTGAAACAAGCTGTGGACTGATCATCCATGGAAGTGGGAGTATGATGTTGAAAGACCCGAAACACCCAATGATTCCGGGAACATCACTGATAATGTGTCTACATGCATCAGTGGATGTATTCACACATCCACATCATTCAGAAAATTCATTCATTTTCTGAACGAATTCACATTCAGAAAATCTAAATGTCTTCCTTCTATACAGCCCTTTTCAGAACCAAAGAAAAATGAGAATGCAAATTCTTCATGTTTTTCCTCATCCTAATCAACTTATTGCTATCTAAAGATAACATATATACCCTTGCTTCTGTGGTGAAGAAAATGTAAGTGACAGTAAATGTAACTCAGGTTCATGGGTCACTAACGTGATACAAAAAAATTGATTTCTTTTGAAGTTTTTCTCATTTTTATTTTGGGTTTGTTCCCAGGTAGAGCTGGAACTGAGGGCCCAAGTCAGGCGCTTTATAGAACTGACAGGTCACCTGCCTCATCACATGGACGGACACCAGCATGTTCATGTTCTGCCAGGTATTGCAAAATGGTTAGCACCTGAGTTTTTTTATGTGTGAACTAATCTAAATGGCATTCCAATAAAATACCAACTACTTCTGAGTGGATATAAGTAAGGTAAAGTACAGGTAATTTTATTTATATAGCATATTTTCAGCAACAAGGCAATACAAAGTGCGTTACATTAATTAAAAGGAAATACAAACAAAATAACAAACCAAAGGAAAGAGCAAAAGAAGAAAAAGCTAATAATGTTGATCCAAAGTAAATAAACTAGATACTCCTATTCAGGGTTGGTAGATAAGTATAAGTAAGTATCCTCTGGTCTAATTCCTTTTCTGGTTTAGAAGAATAGGAGTCTAAAAAGTAGTTGCTAAGGGAGTTTTTCTGGGTTCCAAGTTCTAATCCCTGTTCTGGCTTGCTAAATAAGTGTAAGTATTCTCTGGACTTTCTAAGTGTGCTCTAAATTTGTAAAAGTAATGAGTACGCCACAGTTTCTAAGTAATAATAAAAACTAAATGTTCCTGTTCTGGAAGAATTTTTTCTGGATTTTAAGTTTGTTCTAATTCTTTTTCTGGGTTAAAAGTGAGTACTCCACAGTTTGTAACAAAATAAAAATCAGAGAAAGGACACATTAGGACACAGGGAGGCAACATTCAGACAAAACAAAGGGCAAAACAAAGACATGAGTGAAGTGAAGGTGGTGACATCACAGGGCCATGAAACCACGTTGCTCAGCCTCTCAGCAGAAGTCCGATAAGATGTAAATAAGATGCTTGTTGTCCAATGTGGGAAATTTTGACAATGTCCATTATGTAAGTGGATACTATGTAAGTGGACATTGTCACTTAAATTGATAATTTTGGACTGTGTGCAACCATTTCTGAAAGTGACTACACAGTTGGACTGAATTGGAATAAACAGGATTATTTGATTTTATTTATATGATTTGGGTTTTTGGAGATTTTGTAAAGTGCTTTGGGCTGCCACTTGTTGTAATTAGGAGCCACAAAAATAGTTTGAAATGAACTTGATGGCAAGAAGATTTAGTTCTGTGGTATTATTTATACTGTCCAGATGTTCGTGAAGTGTTTGCACAGGTCCTCTCTGACGTAAGGATTCCATTCACTCGTGTTCCAATGGAGCCAGGTTTGCACAGCTGTCCGTGGCTGCCAGCACACCTCCACACTTTTTACATGGAAGTGGAAAAGGATGCCCTGGACTCAATCCCTGTCTTCAAACACCATGGAATCAGGTATATTTGTGTTTTTATGAGCCAAAGATAAAGCATCTTCCGGTTTGCTATTTTTCTTTTTTTTTTTTTTTTTTTGCTTTTTGTTTTCAGCTTGGGTTCTCCTTAGTTTCAAAACACACATACCTACATTGCTGGAGAGAAAAGATGCTAGAAAAGAGGGGGGAGAGCCATCAAATGTGGCATATGTCAAGATACATTATTAACCCCTTAACCTGCCCCGGAACGTCTGGTGCAGTTTTTCCATTGTATTTTCCGGGTTTGAGATTTAAGGGTTTAAACTCTGCCGGTGTCCATTATGATGCTTTTATTGGACAGCCTAGAGCCCCCCTTTTGATTGATACCACATTCGACCAATAATGTTATGAAATGGCTTTTTCCAAGCCAATAATAACCAGAGAGCGACTTGAGCTCATTTTGACATGTCTGTATTCTTTCTGGAATATTTCTGACTGGTCAACTTGGAGACTAAATCTAAAGCCACTGATGTGTAGCCAACACGTGTCCTGCCTTAAGAATACAAAGCATTTTGGGGTTTGTTTTGACATGAATCCACCAGCTGCATGCATAAACACGCGTAATGTGTGCACCTTTGCTGCGTCAAAGTCAGGCTCTGCGCCATCATGCGTAACTGTGTTTATAGGACTTTTTCTCACCAACAGAGAGCCACGGAGAGACATGTTGTCAGAACGCGTTCAAACCGGATGTGTTTCTTCAGCAGAACTTCACAACTCACTGGAGTGGATGATTATGGCCATAAGAGTGCTGACAAGTTTTGGATTTAAGAATACTGGAAACTTTTAATCGTCCCCTGCTACAGTCAGAGTGATGGGGGTAAAGCGAACTGGAGAGCGAGAATGGAGGGTCAAGGGAATGGGACACTGGAGGAAAGGTGAGGAGGGGACTGAAGGGTTTAGCATACAGTTAGAAGTGGGGGGGACTTCTGGTTTGGCAATGTAGAAGAAGGAAGCAGGGTGAAGGAGTTCTCGGCCAACTTTCTTTAAATTTCTTTAAAGCACCGGACTGACAGAAGCACCGTTCCTGAACTCTTGTGACGATATAATGGCCAGTGATAATCCTAAACAACAAAAGCTTTCTACTTCAACCAGGCGAATGAATAGCATAGCTAACAAGGTAGCCCCAATGGCCGTGGCTTCCTCTGACACTGAACCACCTGGCGAAAGTAAATGCGGAGATCTTGTTTCCATGTCCCAACTGATCACAGAACTAATCTAAGCAGTGGAACAACTTTAAAGAGGATGTGACCACATTAATTCAAGAGTCGATTCGGATTCTGCAAGCATCTGTAGACGGACTGTGAGACAAAGTGGACTTTTTTCAGGGCTGCCTTGTAGTAGCAGAAAGCCTGGCAGGCAATAACTTTCAACTCATATGCGAAGCTGAAGCTGCCATTAAAACTCTCCAGGCCCAAAACACAACCTTGCTGAAACGCCTGGAAAACCTGGAAAATTGATCTCGTAGATCCAATCTACGCATACTTAACATACCTGAAGACAACCAGGATCCAACTACGTTTATCTTCAAGTTGCTAAAGGATGCTATGGGGGACGACATATTTCCTTCTCCTCCGGAATTGGAGCGTGCTCACCGCACAGCTGAACCCAAGCCCACAGCAGGACATCCGCCGCGACCCTTCATCCTTGCATTCCATCGATACCAAGAGAAGGAAGTCGCTTTAAGATGGTCCAGGCAGCACAAAGTGAAGCATCAGGGAACCACCTTGAGAATATCTCCAGATCTCAGCATTGCTCTTGCAAAGAAAAGGTCGACATTCAACGATGTTAAAGGAGCTCTTTGCCAGAGAGGTGTGTCATTTCGTCTTCTTTTCCCTGCCTGTCTTAAAGTTACATTTAAGGGAGAAATCCACTTAATTGAAACGCCGGAGGAAGCCCGGGTGTTCTACGACCGCTGCGTTGCAAAATAAACAAACATCAGCCAGCAGACTTATTTTGGGGGGTGGAGCAGGGATGGAGAGGATAGAAAAAGAGGGCAAAATAATTCAGGGAAGAGGAAAAGATAATACTCTAATAAATTACTGAGTTATGCACCTACGTACTCTGCACTGAACCACTGGATAAAATAATATTTCAGTTTCAAGTGGATTGCCCTGTTTTTCTCATAAGGGACATACTGTATATCCATACACCTGAGTATGTTCTCGCATGTATGCATGTACTCAAACATGCCCCTTATTATAAATATTATTGTTATATATTTTTTGTTATATTATTATTAGCTATTATTGTGGCCCACTGACTTAAAAGCCGGTCGGCGGCGCAGCTCATATCACAGATCCAAAAGACCTTTGATGAGCAAACTGTTGATCCAGCTGAAATAAATCAAGTCTTTGAGAAATTTGATTCTGATCTATAGTCATCACAATTCCCAGAGGATAATTCAGATATGAATAATTTTCTAGACTGCTTGGATATCCCTGCTAGGGAGAGGGATATGGATAAGCCCCTTACTCTTAGTGAAGTCATCAATTCTATCTCAGCAATGCAGAGTGGCAAGGCCCCTGGACCAGATGGCTATAAAATCGAATTCTATAAAAAAATTCTCATCCAAGTTAGCACCTCTTTTACTTGAAATGTTTACCACTCACTGGATCAGGGAACCTTGCCACAGACCCTTACAGAAGCTAACATTATACTCTTACTAAAACATGGTTAAAATCCAACAGACTGCGCTTCCTACAGGCCTATTTCATTCCTAAATGGAGACGTTAAAATCTTAGCTAAACTTCTGGCTATGAGACTGGATGCGGCGATTGCAGACATAATCTCCTCAGATCAAACTGGGTTCATGAGGGGTCGCCACTCTTTCTCTAATATACGCAGGCTTATTGGTGTTGTTCATTCTCCTTCATTGGGGGAGACCCCCAAGGTTGTGGTCTCCTTTGATGCGGAGAAGGCATTCCACCAGGTCGAGTGGCCCTACCTATTTGCAGTATTGGCAAATAGGTAGCAAATTGGCAAATTTGGGTTAGGGCCCAAATTTACATCATGGGTACAACTGTTGTATACATCACCCAAAGCAAGTATAATTACTAACAGACTAAGGTCTAGGCCCTTTTCTTTATCCAGGGGTGCCCAGCAGGGTTGTCCTCTCAGTCCGCTCCTCTTCGTTTTGGCTATTGAGCCACTTTCAATTATGCTTAAGACTTCACGGGGGTTTAAGGGAATTTATAGAAAACAGCTGAAACATCAGCTGTCCTTATACGCTTATTACTCTACATCTAGGACCCAGTATCATCCATCTCCAACATCGTGAGCTTGCTAAACTGCTTTGGTAAATTTTCAGGATATAAGTTGAACTTCCTAAAGAGTGAATGGTTTCCAATTAATAACTCCACACGTCAAATTACAGAAACTGACTTGCCCTTCTCTCTCTCTAGAACAGGATTCAAATATTTGGGAGTCAATGTGACGCGAGAGGATTTGATCCGTTTGAAAAAAATGTCACCTCTCTACTTAATAATCTTAAACACGACTTCCAGAAGTTGAGTGTCCTAAATTTATCTCTAGCTGGCAAAGTAGCATGTGTTAAAATGAACATATTGCCAAGATTTATGTATCTCTTTCAGAGTATTCCAGTTTTTATCCCAAAATCGTTATTCAGACTTATTGATAAACAGCTGTCCTCGTTCATGAGGAGTAATAAACACCTCAGAATCAATAGGCATTTCTTCAGAGACCCAAGGAAGACCCAATGGCTCTACCTAATATGTTGTATTATTACCGGGCAGAAAACCTACAAAAAGTAGTCTGTTTGCTCCACCAACCAGATGTTGACTGGCGCCAATTAGAACTGAATGCATGTAAGCCATCATCTTTCCCTGCATTAGTTACCTCAAAGCTTCCTCTCTCTCCTAAGCAACATTCTTCATGCCCAGTTGTAATCTCCACCCTAAAAATATGGTCACAATTTAGACAACACTTCAATATGACAAACTTCTCTATCTACAGTCCCATACGTGACAACCATGTTTTCCTGCTATCCATATTAAATCCTATCTTTGCCCAATGCCAGAGCAGGCTTAAGTAAATTTAGTGACCTTTATATAGATGGTATTTTTGCTACCTTTGATGCTATTTCCTCTAAATTTAGTTTATAGCGTTCCTCACTATTCTGATATCTCCAGATTCAAGACTTTGTTCGTAACATCAGTCCTTGCTTTCCAAATGGACATCATTTTGCAAACTCCTACACAATGTAGAGGTCTAATCTCAAAACGCTCAGACGAACCCTTCCCCCCTTATTGCAAGAAGGGGGAGGAGGTCTGACTGTACGCTAACCTTCCCTGCCCCCCCAGATATGCTATATTATTTATATAATTATAAGTCATTTCCACTATCAGTAATGTTGTGTATAACATTACTGATAGTGGATAATGCACTGCTCTGGTCATTATCATTCATTAGAGCCTCGTTGATGACTGTATGTTGAAGCACTGAGGAGTTACAGTCACTTGAAGTTTGTATATAAGATGTTGTCCAAGTGTGACATCTGGAGACTCCAAATGGCACACTTGGACAACACCTGTACATCTTCAAAAATAAACATGTCAAAAATGACATTTCTTTTTTGTGCTACTTTCATCAGTCTTGAAATCCATGAGCAGAATACTTTATTCTACAGATTTATTGTATTTTCCAGTCCATACATTCAACACTCAATGTGCATTTACAAGAAATAAAAATGAAAAATCTGGGTGAAGCAAAATTTTTAGATTTCTTTTGTGTTACAAATGTGATAGCTACGAATTACTTACAGTTAAAGTATTTTTGACTGCAAAAGTAGAAAATTCAGCTTGTCATCTTCATATAGAGACCAAGCTTTTGCATGTACTCCAAATTGTTCAAGAACAGCAGCTGATTTAATTTGTGTGATTTAGGGGGTCAGGATTAAGGGGTTTTAAAGAAGTGAAAAGGAGTAAGATATTTAATTTACTCCAACATTGATTAAATAAACAAGTAATATGGTACATAAAAACAATATTGTCAGTATTTATTTGTCTTGCATATATACCTATAAAACTATTTCATGCAGAGTTAAGCAAACAGTAGAACTTGTTTTGATTTGGATTTGACTGGTACAAATGGAGACCACTTATCAATAGAACCTGGAATCCAAAAACTCAGACATGAATCCAACAGTAAATTTAATCAGAAAGAAGATGCCTAGCACACACATTAGATCAGGGGTGTCCAACATTTTTGAGACCAAGGGCTACTGTTCCTCTTACCAGGTATCTGATAGCTACCACGTGACACAAACATATAAAAACACGTGTAACTTGTCAGAATCCACAAAAAAGTCTCAAACAAGTGGTTGGCCATTTTTTATCAAAGACATAATTTTGTCTCCTTTACATATGTATCTGAGCGAACTCATCCCAAATCTTTTGACATGCAGACTTCAGAATCACTCAGCAGATTTTTGAGGCATTGAAGAGGAAAAGCTTTTGGCTGCATCAAAGCATGCAAGCGTAGTCAAGCATCAAGATCTGACCATTTGCCATAAAACATCAAGGTGGAATAACTTCCTCATACAATCTCCCAGCTGCATCACACTTTCTGTGTCATAACAGACCAGCACTAGTCAACTGGTGACACCACTTTAACCCCACTCTCTTTGAAATGAATGCCACCTGTTTTGCTGCTGGATGTCTTACTTTTACTCTTTGATTCATGTAGATTTAATCCTGTGTCTGACATACAATAATGTGATGCTGAAATATTTTGTCAACACTGTCTACTGGCTGGACAATGTGGGTGTGTCAAAAGAATGTTCTTAGAATAATGCCTGTATATACATATATCTACCAAAACACCTGTTTTGGTAGATATATGTATATCTACATATCTACATATGTAGATCTGCATATCTACATATGTAGATATGTCGATAATGACCAATATCATTATTGGCATTGGTCCCCTCAAATGACCAATATCAGGGTCACCCATCCAAAGAAGCAAGGAAATCATTAAAACGTGCACTGCTAATAAGCCTTCACATTATTTCAAATATTTTGCATGGCTCACCCATAGTTAAGGCAAAGCAACAGGCTCACCAGGTGTAGTAAAAGATGATGCTAGCCTCCCTGCAGCACTTGCTGGGGCAGATTAAGCACCTGTAGCTGATTTAAAATTCTTAGAGTTGCTCATTTTGGATGGAATAGTCTTAACACAAACTAATGCTAACTCTTAAGTCGAAAATGGAAAGTAAGGATCAATGAAATAGGAAAGAAGTATAGGGTTAACTGGGAGTCCTCTCGCTTGTGTCCTCTCTCTACATTCCATAACTGGAAGACTCCCAGAAACACTATTTCCATCATAAGAGGTGGAGTTTCTACCTTCCTTCTGGAAGCTTTTCCTCTCCTCACCTGGACACCAGACTGGATTGAAAACTGTACTGTCCCATCATCCATCTCACTGAGTAGTGAGTTGATGTTCCCTACATTCACACAGAAAAGTGATGGTTTAAAACTCTTTTGGTTGTCAGCAAGCCTAATCTGTAGCTTAGCCTCAGTGTTGCAGCCTCGATACTTCCTCCGCAGCTCCAAGAGCCAACAGCTCTTCTCTTGAATAAACGAAAGATGACTCTTTTGTCTGTTATACCAACACATTCTGCAACACATGTGTTGGTTATACCCATATGCTGGTGTTAATTTTTGCAAATATATACTGTTTATATAATTTTTTTATTTTTTTGAAAAATGTGAGAATACTTTCTGGGTGCACTGTATATTGTTGAATGTTGTGGGTTGATTTAATTTGTTTCCTTTTAGAGCTCTTATTCCCCCTTTTGTTGTAATATTGTAATACTTTATAATATTTGCAGGTGGCCAGACGTGTACTTGGGACTCTCCACCATGGGTCAGAACATGTCCGTTTCGAGCCTGCAGAGGGCTCTCAAGCAAGCTTTGGGAACAAGAACTTCTAACACCATTTCCAGAAGATCACCTGGCCTTCATCAACCAGTCGTCACAGCAGAGCTTATGGTTCATCCAGGTTACCCAAGTCATCCTGATGAAGGTGGCTGTGGGGAGGGCCCAGATGACTTCTCCCAGTCTGCTGAAAGAGAACATGAGCTGAATATGCTCAGAAGCCCATCTGTCCTGGAGCTTTACTGCCAGGAGGGAGTCCAACTCTGTGGTTTTAGAGACCTTTGACAACTGTTGTCATGGAATAGTACAGTTTTACACTTGTGGATAAAGTTTATATATGTAGAGTCATTAGAGATGTTTATAATACTAATTGAGCCTGAAAGGTTTAATTACAAGAACTTCAAATCCTGAACCATGTGGAACATTTTGTTTACTAAAATAGGTCAGGTAACCAGAGGGAATTTCTTAAATAATTTTGTTTGGATGAAATCGAATTACATTTAAATATATAAGAGAAAGTATAACTTAGGAAGTTAAACTAGATGAATACAGTCTAAAAGGTCATGTTCTACAATTATTTTTATTGCTTCCTTATTTATGCTGACAGCATTAAAAAGGTAGCTCCCAGCTCGATGAAACTTTCTTTGTCATAACGTATCACAAGTTTATCACATACACATGATCAATTGGTGACATTAACTCACCCATTTATCCCCCTAGGAGGAAGTTGCCTTTTTCCTGCTGTTTTTTTTTCTTTTTACTCTATGATTAATGCAGATTTAAACATGTACTTAATGAAATAGAACATGTTGGTAAATCCTTCTCGCAACATGAGCTGCTGGCTGGAGCATGTGGGTGTGGCTTAATGGCGAATTCCAATCTGTTGCCATTCACATACATTTGACTCTAAATCACACATGCATCATCTGATTTGCACCAAACTTCATATGATTTACCTTTAACTTCTAATGAGCCCAGTTGCCTTAAATTGTAATTTGACTCCACTGCTCCCTGTAGATTATTCCAACAGCTAAACCTCCTTAATACATCAACCAATCTGCATAAGATTTTATGTGCATCATCAGTGCTCAACACATTGAGAGTCAAGATATGTGCCTTGACTCACACATCTCAGAGGTAGTGTAGTCAGTTGGGAGGACAAAAAAATGGTCAAACACAGAGTAGTCTATTTTATAAAATATATATTTTTGAATTTAGTGTATCCACCAGTTTCCTTTGTAAACTTAATGATTTTCTTAATGATTTTAAAATAGAGGTTGAAAACCATAACACTTTGCAATAAAATACAGTCAGTACCACCATGTTCACTTAGTAACAGTAAAAAGAAAGGCAAACAGATAAAAAGACACCTGAAGCGATCAGACAGCAAGTAAAGCAGCGCACCTGGACCAACTCTCAGCTGGATGAGCATGACAATCAGAAGGCTAAATGAATAACCCGAAAAATAATTTGAGTCATCGTGATAGTTGTGTAAAATCCTGGTTCTACTCTCGCTGTTGGACTGCCGCCATGCGCTATTGATAAATAATATTTCACAGACGTAGTGCCACTCAACCTCCACTCGGCAGTGAAATCTCACCAAATGTCTGCTAAAAGCTGCAGCGTGTAATTTAAAAAAAAAAGATTTTACATGTATTAAAACTTTTGGTATGACCTAATATAAAAGAGATAATCCTTAAAAAATAATCGATCTCTTCTCCCTCCTAGCATTCTGCAGTGGTTTTTGAAGTTGTGACTCTTTATGGATCTCTGCCAGATTGTTGAATCTTCTCAATTTGATCATCAAGAAGATAATCTCTTTGGCTGGTGCAACTTCTCCTGCCAAATGTTGCCATATCACTAGATTTCCAGTGACATGCTTGGACACAGCTCTCTGTGGACAGCCAGCATCCTTAGCTATGAACTTTTGTGGCTTACCCATCCTATGGAGGGTATCAAGTCTTCTCCATAATGAACGGAACTGAGACAATTGAACCAAACTCAAGCAATTTAATAACACCTGGTGGTGCTTTGACTGTAGTAGATGATTAGTGCGTCACACTCAATTTGCAACATTCATACCCTGTGAAATTTGGGCTGATTTCTTCAGAGTATTCTAAATTTTAATTCCTGCTTTTGTGGACTTAATGAGCTGGAAGCCCAAATTATGTAACAATAAACAAACAAATACTTGAAATCGTTTAAACTGTAGGCCCTATATATATATATATATATATATATATATATATATATATATATATATATATATATATATATATATATATATATATATATATATATATATATATATATATGTATATATTTAACCAGTGGAGTCAGGTTCAGTCTGGTGAGCAGTCACGCATCACCCTGGTTTTATATTACTTTATTATTATTTTTGGTATTATTTTTCTGGTTACACTAAGCATCAAACCATATCAAATGCTTTGTCCACTTAGTCAGCCAGAGTTAATGCTCGCGGACGCACGAAGATCAGAGAAACTCGTCCCTTAAATTTGGGCAACCAAAGCAATTTCTGTGACGCTTATTAAAAATTCAACAGACACAAAATGGAAGAGCTACTAAATCCACATTAGCATCATTAAATTAAATCTCCCGTTTGTAGCACATTTAACTCGTCATGGAAGGCCGGTCCAAGTCTGTAGGAGGCCTTGAGCAAAATTTGATTTAGGGGCCTCTCTAGCTGCTAAAAACATCAGCACCTCTAACAACTTCTGTGTTAGATTTAGTGACATCTGGGAGAGAGGGAGTAGTTTAACCGGCCAACGTAAAAACAATCAGTTATAATTGCAGTTTACTCATTTGTATTTGTGAACAGAGGTCAAACTCAAAGATTAAACTCAGACCATCAGATTGTTGCTGTGGTAACAAAACAATCTAACTATGAATATTGTTCTTTGAACTTTTACAAAGTAAACTTGCCAGCTAATTTAAGTCTTACATTTAAATAATAAATAATTTTAAATCTTTTAATGTATGCTGAAACTATTAAATCAAATTTAGCAGCATTAATCATCTCAATAAACAAATGTTACATTTATGTATCTGTGGTCTGTATTAAAATATTAGCATTTATGGGCCCCTGAATCCCTGGGGGCCTGATGGAGCTGCTGACTTAATTTGGATTAAACAGAAGTGCAAATAATTGATATTCATTTAAATTGTATTTTTTTTTTATTTGTTTTTAAGATTCTGTTGTGGGTTTAAATAGTTTCACTGGCAATGTTGTCCAGTAACATACATTTACCCAGTAATATTTTTACATTTCCTGTCAACATCTTTTAATATAAAAACATGGTGGACCGCCTCCAAGCCCCGGCCACCGGGCTTAGCAAGTTTTCTGGGGGAAACCCTGTAATATATATGTATATATATATATATATATATATATATATATATATGCATCAGTGATGTGCGGTCAGGGGAGGCAGAGCCTCACCTGTCAACCTGGAAAATAATATATAATAAAATAATTTATATTGCTATTTTCACCCTGTGGTTTGTACTGTAAAGTATTTATTTTTTATTTAGCTTAACCAATTCTGATTATTTTTTCTTCAAAATCGCTGAATTTTCACATTTTCCCATTCAAATGCTCAGAAGCGAAGCCGGTGAGGCAGCAGCGAGTTGAGCCTCACCTGGGATTGATCAACCTCTCACTAACTGCACTGGCTGCCATTCTATGGTAGCATGCTCGTCCTGTCTGTGCGTCGCCAATAAAATGGCTAAAAAACATTTAATGTATGAACTGATTTTCCATAATTTAGCTTATTTATATAGTAATGTACAGTGTTTGCATGGGGGCGTAAATCCCATCTCATTATTGGGGGAGGGACCATAAACAGAAATTTTTTAAGAGTAATTTTTGGGGGGGTGGTTGGCAAAGTTACAGTCAAATGTAACGTAAAATGTGGTTTAACTTTTTTAAAGTTTTTTTATTATGTTCAAGCTGCACCACCAAAAATGACTCGTATGTAGCAATGCATATCAAATATGTTTTTCTCAGTAAACAACCTGTTGAGACCCATAGAAGCCAAATTAAGATTCAAATGTTGATTAGATATGAGTTTGGTTCAGTGTCACCGATCTTGTCTCGGCTACACTTTTACAAAAATTTAAGGCTCTGACTAAAAACAAGTTTTAATGAGTGACTCCACTTAATAAAAGTCCTCATAAATATTGATTTATTGCAGCGGTTCTCAATACAAGTTATGTGTTATTTAAATTATAACTTAAGTTGCTTTGAACTTTAATATTTTGTTTGTTTGTTTTTCCATGTCCTGGATGGCAGAGAACCTATAAAAATTGAATATCTGGGAGTATCATAACTTAAACTTAAGGCTCAGCACCAGAGTTTTATAGAAAAGTATTCAGATTTTATTTTGTGGTTTGTTATCATCTTACATTGAAGATGATAACAAATAAAGGCATACTTTATTTTTTTTACCGTCAGCTGCTCTGCAATAGCTCCTCTGCTCTCGGCTCCCATACAGAGCTGTCAGTTGGTGGTAATGCTCATCCGCTCCCTCCAGTTTCAAACTCTTCTCATTAAAGTTAGAGAGCTAAATATAATTGAAATATTGGCTACCTTCGACAGGAAAAGGAGCCAAGTCTATGAAACCAACGTAGCAGTTTAGCTAGTTTTGATTTATGGTATAATGAGGCAGTTTATCATGATTCACCCAAAATAATGAAATAATGAACTGCAGTCTGATTTTTATTGTTAATGTGTTTCTTCCTATTGAGCAGTGAAAGTAAATTAAAGTTGTTGCATGTCTTTTCCTTTAAGTGTTTACTTACTGGAGGGTTTTAATTTGTGCTGCAGAGCCACAGCTAATTGAGCTAGGTAGCTCAAATCTAGACTTTCCCAAGATTACGGGTGTCTGGTGTTTTGACTATCAGTGCTGCCTCATCAGATTTTCCTACCGTAGCACGGATAGATAGCTAAGTCTATCTGTCGGTGCTACTCGTCCAAAATTGCTACCATTATGTTTACAAACCGAAAACTACAGCAGGTTGTGTTAATGTTAAATATATTTTATATTATTTGAGTGACAGGACTGAAGTGGAAGCTGAAGAGTTATGCTTAGCATAGCATTGGAACAATTTATATACACGACGAAACCACAAGAAGATTACTTCATCTGAATATTCTACCCATTTAAAATCAAAAGCTATGGCAGATGTATGCACGCCATCGTGCCCCCCCTCCAGGCCTGGCTCCAGAGTGGGGCCCCGGTGACCCGCGTCCAGGCGAGGGAACACGAAGTCCAATGGTGCCGTTCATCATTGGGGTCATTGGGGTATTATACTTTCTCTATTTTTAAATCATTAAGAAAATCATTAAGTTTACAAAAGGAACTAATAAAACAACAAACTGTGCAGCTAGACAATTTGTTATATTCAATATATGTAAAAAAACAAAATAAAACAAAAAACTGATAAGACATGCTTGATTGTAGCAAGTGATATTTGTCTCAAAAAACACTTACTGACATTTTTCCATCATCTGTTAACAACTTCATCTAATTCTTTCCACAGATTGAATCCTTGCCATGTTTTATTGCTTCCCTATTGATTATCATTCTGCTGGTATGTCATGCTTAAAATTAACACTGTGTTCAAAAGCCATAGATTTCTGTCGGTCCTTGACAAAATGACATACTACTGAAAGACACACTAAAGTGTTTTTGTTTGTCCTGTGGTACAAAGTTAGATTCTTTGGAGGACCAAAACTGACAAAATGTACAAGTTTCGTAGTACGTAATATTTAATAAATTAGAATGAGTGCCGATGAGTCTTGTATGTTAGATTAAAAGTGTCTTTTGAAAATAAGCTTTAAGCAGGTATCACACATATTCTTCACTGTTGATGTAATATTCTAATCTTAAATGCCATGATTTTATTAGCTGCAACTAAGAAATCATTAAACCTAAAAACTTTAAAACATCTGTGTAATTAATCTATAATGGGTTTTTATTTGTGAACTTTTATAGTTAGTATTCCAATTGATTTAATGCAAATGAGGATGGCTTGGCTGCATAAGGAAAAGTAAAAAGAATAAAGTATGGAAAGTAAAGTAAAGTATGGCAGCCTGTTTTTTCCACTGTGATAAAAAAATCTCTTCATAATGACTTGATATGATGACTTAGCTATAATAATAATTTAATAATGAGATAATAAATACAAATATAATGATATTGTATGTCATTATAGTGAGATAGTAGCAGGTACAGCAATTCTTTCAAAGAATAATGTGTTTTTACTACACTACTCTTTTGTGTGGTAAAAATGTCTCAACATTGAAGCAAACGCCATGGTTGACAGAAATTTTTATAATCAGTTAATTTGAGCAACATTTCTAATGAGCACATGAAACTAAATGGTTACAAAAGTCATTTTGTAAGATGTTTGCTGTGTAGCTGTGTTTGATGCGCTATATTTGTGTTCATGTTTCTTTCTTCAAAGGATAGTAAAGAAATTGATCAAAGGTGTTGTAAAAGTATCATTGGTGTATGATAAGATCCTTCTGGAATCAGGGGTAGATGGCCAAAAAGCTTAAAAATATCATGGTGTTGAAATGTTCCTGCTCAGATGGCAGTCTTTTTGTCTCGAAGAACAAAGGAGCGAATCCTAATTTGGTTCATTCAGGTCACTTGGAAGAGTTTCTTTGTCCATGAAGAGAAACAGTAGAGTAAGAGAAACAAGAGGGTTGGAAAAATGTTGCCAGGGGCTTTCCCTCAGTGTTACTCTGCTTCCTGCGGTGTTCCATAATCCCTGCCACTGTTGACTGCTGGGAAAGGAGGACACCTAAACAGAAGAAAAATGAAACATGTGTTGTAGATGCCATACACTCCTGATGTAAGACTCTGTTTACTTTCCAACTTACAATCATTACAGTCAAGATTTTCTATTAAACATTTGTAGCTTGAAAACAAAGAAGGCTAATTCACCTTACTTAACCTTACAGCAGTTTTTACCCTAAGAAAGTGACCTACTGGTTATTTTTAGAACAAGAAATAATAATATTTATAATGCTCTTTATATCCCAAATTGAAACCTCCAGGGGAACATTCACACAATGATGATGGAAAGCTACTAGATTGCAGCTACAGCTGCTCTGGGATAGGCTAACAGAAGAGAGACTAATTTTGCGCCTTCGGCCCTTCTGACCAACAACAGCAGGCAAGATGCTCAGGGACACAAACAACAAGGGCGAACAGACCAGAAATTGAACAGGCAACTTCTGTTTCAAGGATTCATGGCGATGGTGGTGACAGCACAGCCCTTAAAGAGTGAGACAAGGTATTATTGACAAGGGATTACTGCCAGGGTTAACTCCCTCACTTGTCCATAGAAGGGATGAAGCACAGAAATACACGGAGGAAATGAGGTTTTGAAGAGGTGACTGTAACTTATTTTCTCATGAACTACAGGCCGCACAGACCTATACTAGATCTAGAGAAACTCATCCATGTGTTTATCTTTAGTTGCATTGATTACTGCAGCATCTGTCATGTTGAGGGGTTAGCAGGACTCGAAGGCAAGCAATAACTACGGACACCAAACACAGTTTACTGATTTATTGAATTAGTTAAGTGCAATGGAGAAAGAATGGAGAGGTGTTGATCTGTGGCAGCAGGGAGGAACCGGGCCAGAGGAGGAACTGAGAAAAGGGAAGTAAAACAGGGAAGTAAATGAAGAGAATGTTGGTGTAACCTGGTGGTGGCTTACAGTCTGATGGTTAGTATGAGCACCAGGAAGTGGTCAGAGCTGGTTCTATGAGGAAGGAATAGATGGGAGAGAAATCAGAAACAAGTTAAACACAGTAAATGCAGCACAGAGAGCTAGAGTGTACCACTGTGGAAGCAAAACCATCTGGCATCTGCCTCAGGGAAGCCCCTCCTATTTAAGGCCTTTGCTGATTGGTCATGATGAGCACCAGCTGGATCCCGTCAGCCTGCCACCCTGTAAATGTACACTCCCCTGCCCTGCAGAACCCAACAGTACACCCCCCCCACCCCCCAAAAGGACGCCTCCTGGCGGTCGACCTGAAGAAGATGCAGCGGAGAGTTCAAAAGAGGATATGAGGGATGGGTCCAGTATAATGGAAAGTAGGACCCAGGACCGCTCCTCTGGACCATATTCCTCCCAGTCAACTAGGTACTTTCTACCCCGCCCATGAGGACGCACATCCACAATGCGACGGACGGAGTAGGCCGGGTGACCATCCGGGCGGGTGGAGGGAGCTTGGAAGGAGGGCACAAAGGTCTAGAGATGTAGGCTTGATCTGAGAAACATGAAACACTGGATGGACATGGAAATGAGAAGTCCGGACTGCAGGCGGATAATGATGATTTCAACAATGAACGGACTCAGAAACCTGGGGGATAACTTGTGGGAACATGATTTTAGTGGAAAGATTTTAGACGATAGCCAAACTCTTTGGCCGGGTGAGAAAGTGGGAGCAGGAACTCTCTTCCTATCTGCGAGATGCTTATTTTGGGCAGAAGTTCTTTGAAGGGCAGCCTTAGTCTGGTGCCACATATGTTGACAGTTCTGTATGTGATGCCCGACTGATGGAATGACAGTATCTGGGAAGGATGTAGGTAGAAGAGATGGTTGAAATCCTTGTGAGGCCTCGAATGGAGATAACCCAGATGGAGATGAGATGTGCGAGTTATGGGCGTAAACCACCCACGGTAAGTGGACACTCCAAGATTAGGGATTGGAGGCACTGAACAGCGCAGGGTACGGCTTATACCAGGATGGCCAGAGAAACCTGATGAGTGTGCCCAATGGATGGCACAGGCCCGGATGGAGGTTGGGACATACTGGCGGTTGGGGGGGGTCCTCCTCCTGGGTCTGGATCAGAGGTGAGGGCCTCCTGGATGGCTCTCTCCAAGTCCCAGGTGAGGGACCCAGTGGTGCAGGTGGCTGGGAGTATGGCTCCAGAGGCCTCAGAAGGGTCATCTGGGGAGTGGAGCCTGGAGAGAGCATCTGGCTTAGTGTTCTTGAAACCAGGGTGGTAGGTGATGTTGAGGTTGAAGCGGGAGAAGAAGAGAGACCAACGATACTGGCGTGGGTTCAGGCATTTAGCAGACTGAAGATGAGCCAGATTATTATGGTCAGTCCAGATGATGACCGGGAGCTCTGTACCCTCAAGCCAGTGTCTCCACTCCTCAAGAGCCAGCTTTATGGCAAGAAGCTCCTGATCACCAATGTCGTACCTGCTCTCTGTGGTGGTAAACTTCTTGGAGAAAAAGGCACATGGATGGAGCTTGCCATCTCTGGGAGAACGCTGGGACAGGATGGCTCCCACACCAGTCTCAGATGCATCAACTTCAACTGTGAATTGAGCAGAAGGGTCAGGGTGAATAAGAATTGGAGCATCCACAAACCTTCTTTTTAGCTCACCAAAAGCGAGATTTGCCTCCGTTATCCATCTGAAGGGTTGTTTGGTGGAAGTTAGAATAGTGAGAGGTGTTGCGATGACACTAAAGTTCCGGATGAAACGGCGGTAAAAGTTAGCGAACCCCAGAAAGCACTGGAGTTGCTTTCTGGAGTTCGGAACAGGCCACTCCTCTATAGCCTTGATCTTAGCTGGGTCCGTCTTCACCTGTCCACCCTCAAACACGTAACCGAGGAAGGTGATGTAAGAAACATGGAAATGACACTTCTCAGCCTTGATGAAGAGCCGGTTCTCCATCAACCTTTGGAGGACCAACCTGACATGCTTGCGGTGTTCATCCAGGCTGTTGGAGAAGATGAGAGTATCGTCAATGTAGACAAAAACAAAAACATTGAGAAAGTCCCAAAGAACATCATTGACTACGTTCTGAAAAGTGGCAGGGGCATTGCAGAGACCAAAGGGCATGACCAAGTACTCAAAGTGACCAATATGGGTTTTGAATGCAGTTTTCCATTCGTCGCCCTCTTGAATGCGAATAAGATGATAGGCGTTGCGCAGATCGAGCTTGGAGAAGATGGAGGCTTGGTGAACTGGTTCAAAAACTGAGGACAAGAGAGGGAGAGAATATTTATTCTTTACAGTGATTTGGTTGAGCACTCTATAATCGATACACGGCGGGAGAGTATTATCTTTTACAGTCACAAAGAAGAATCCTGTACCAAGGGGGCAAGAAGAGGGATGGATGAGACTGTCATGTTGGGGTCTACTTTTCTAGCCCACATGCAGAACACCACAGGGAAACCGATAATCAGTAAAAATGGTTTATTGAATAATCAGAAAATCAGCAGAGGTGCGTCTGCTCCAGGAAATACGGCTCTCAGGAAATGCGGCACACTATGGAGGCAACAGAGAGAAGGTGAGTTCGAGGGCGTCAGAAAAGGGAGTGAGGGAATGAGAAACGGACTGATCTTACTTGCAGAGTAGATGGTGAAAGTCCGGGAGGGTTTAACTGTTGGATCGAGGTCGTTTAGTCCAAAGGGTCTTCTCAATGGGTCCGGGCTTGTCTGAGAACCAGCTGGGTCCAGAAGCTGGCGGCGGAAGGCGGACAGGCAGGATCTGGTGGGCTGGAGACAGAGGAGTGTTCCGACTGACGAACGGCGTTTCCAAGGGAAGGTGCGGGGACTCGGGCAACCAGTGGGTAATCTCCACAGCGTCACAAGGGAATGGGTTCCGGAAAACCAGGGGGAAATAATCCCTTAACAAAGGAACTCAGCGTCTCGAGGAGGACACCTGGAGGAGGAGAACAATGAGAGGAATTACTCGGGAAGTTACTCAAGTGAACAAAGAGCTTTCGTTGGAGGGCTCTGACTACCGTTGCTGGCAAACACTCAGGCATCGAAGAACCGGCAGTCAGCTCCTCTTGAGCTCCAGAGATGATGAGGAGATGCCGAACAGGTGTGTTGGAGGTCGGCACGCCCGCCAGGAAAAGCAGTCTGTGGCGCCATCTGGTGGAAGGCTAGTGACTAGCCGAAAAAGGACCCAGACATGAAAAACCCCAAAAAACCCCGGAATCCAACAGAGACCTGCTTTAAGTGAGTCATTTTAATACTGTTCCATAGTTTGCCTCTCTTGCTTAGAGATATTAAACAAACGGCTGGAAGGAAGTAGGGCTCCAGGAAGAAGGTCTATGCAGCAGTCATAGGGGCGATGAGGAGGGAGAGACTGGGCGAGATCTTTACTGAATACCTGGTGGAGGTCATTGTATTCTTTAGGAACATTAGTTAGATCAGGTTCACCAATGGGCTGGGGCGGCTCTGAAGGCAGAGATGGCTTAGCAGATTGCAGCATTGGTTGAGACAATAAGGGCTCCATGAGTCAATGCGAGCATCGGCCCAGTTAATGTGGGGGTTGTGTTTGCAGAGCCAGGAGAACCCAAGAACCAGAGGGGCACCCTTAATGGGAAACGCAAAGCATTTAATGTATTCTTGGTGATTGCCAGAGATGTGGAGGGAAACTGGGTCAGTTTGGTGGGTTATGTTGGCCATAGGACTACCGTCCAAGGCAGCCACCTGCAGGCGGGAAGGTCATGCCTGGACCGGAATTTGATATTCAGATCAAATTCTAGATCAGGGTGTGTGAGATTTTGCTCAGAACCTTAGTCTACTAAGGCTTGGAAGGGGTAGGAATCATGCTGGATAGTGAGAACAGCAGGAAGACTTAGCTGGAGGTAATCATTCTCTTTAGATCCGCCCGCCAGGACCCCCAGACCTACTGGCGGGCTAGGGCTTTTTTTTGTGTACTGGACAAGAGGAGATGAAATGTTGAGAGGACCCGCAGTAAAGACAACAACCTGAGGATATACGACTTTGCCATTCCTCTGGACTTAGCCGGGCTCGGCCTACCTGCATGGGTTCTGGTGGGTTCTGGATTGGAGGATTGGGCGAGTCAGGGCTGGGAGAACCTCTCCTAATGGGTGGCAGAGAAGGCCGGGGATTTGAGGGTCGGGATCTATCTCTAACTCTGTTATCTATCTTGATGGCCAGGTTAATTAGTTCGTCTAGACAGCCAGGTTCATCTCGGCATGCCTGCTCATCTTTCAGTTTGTCGTTCAGGGCATGTTGGAAAGCTCCTGTAAGAGCTGGTTCATTCCAACCTGATTCTGTTCCAATGGTGCGAAAATCAATGGCAAAATCAGCCACTGATCTATTCCCTTGTCTTAAATTCCAGATTCTTTTTGAGGCAGCTTCTTCACCAACCTTGGGACAGAATGTTTGTTTGAAGAGATCAATAAATTCCTCAATATATGAGGTTCTCTTCATCAACTACGGTCTCCGCTCATCTAAGCGCTCGATCTCTTAGTAACAGAAAATAAAAGAAATCTTGCTGGCGTCATCGGGAAATGAGCGTGGGGAGCGGCGAAAAGCTAACGTACATTGAAGCAGGAAACCCTTGCTTTTCTCTAGCTCACCTGAGTAATGTTCAGGAGTGGGCGTGATGACGTCACAGGACAGAGGTGGCGCAGAAGCAGCTGAAGTTGAAGCTAGAGTGGGGGCTGGAACAGGAGCCGGAGCAGGGTTAGCTGGAGGAAACCTGTCCTGTAAAGTCTGGATTTGATTAGCCATTTGATGTAAATACTGAAGCATGGAGTTCAGCTGATGCAACACGACATTATTGGTGGCATCATGCCTGCCCAAGAGGACACCCTGTTCGGACAGCACGGTCCGTAGTTGTGCTGCAGAGTCCGATTGGCCAGATGGTTCTGTCATGTTGAGGGGTTAGCAGGACTTGAAGGCAAGCAACAACTACTTCATTTACCTGGTGATGGCTTACGGTCTGAGGCGATAGATAGATAGATAGATAGATAGATAGATAGATAGATAGATAGATAGATAGATAGATAGATAGATAGATAGATAGATAGATAGATAGATAGATAGATAGATAGATAGATAGATAGATAGATATCATTATTCATGAGTGTGCCTAATATATATATATATATATATATATATATATATATATATATATATATATATATATATATATATACAGTACAGACCAAAAGTTTGGACACACCTTTTAATTCAATGAGTTTCCTTTATTTTCATGACTATTGACATTGTAGATTCACACTGAAGGCATCAAAACTATGAATAACACATGTGGAAATATGCACTAAACAAAAAAGTGTAAAACAACTGAAAATACCCCTTATATTCTAGTTTCTTCAAAGTAGCAACCTTTTGCTGTGATTACTGCTTTGCACACACTCTGCATTTTCTTGATGAGCTTCAAGAGGTCGTCACCTGAAATGGTTTTCACTTCATAGGTCAACCTGCCCTGTCAGGTTAATAAGTGGGATTTCTTGCCTTATAAATAGTCATGAAAATAAAGAAAACCCATTGAATTAGAAGGTGTGTCCAAACTTTTGGTCTGTACTGTATATATATATATATATATATATATATATATATATATATATATATATATATATATATATATATATATATATATTTATATGTACGTATACGCATATGTATACATATGTGAATGCAGTGTTATACATTTCCTATAGTCATAAATGCATAATACCCCCTTTAAAAAGAAGACATACATTGGATATGAAGGCTGCCAAATGTTGTATGCTCTCTCTCCCACAGACACACACACACCAAGCTCCTTCGACCTGAAATCCAAAGGTCCCTTTTCAAGATTTCTAACTTTTTAAACTCTGTAGGGCTGCTGCTTCATCAGGCTGGATTTTATAGAAAAGACATCAAATTGTGTAAAGGACTCAACACTAGGGTGCTGCTATAACTTATTGAGTTTCCTCACTGCAATTACACCAGCAAAAGACTCCTCTATTTACCTGTGTAGACAACTCCATTTATTTCTATTGACATGTTGATGCTGTTAATGCCGTTGGTAGACAGGTTCAATATGGACTCTTGTCTATCATCTGTCAAGAGAGAAAGCACAGGGGCAGAGAGGAAAACTCAATATGAGCATTTAGAAAAGAAATAGAAAAAGCAAGAGCAGTATTGCGAGAATTTGGAGAGTGACAGGATAATAAATTTATTAAGTGTTCTGGAGACACAATTATAAAAAGATATGAGTTATGGAAGACCTCTATCATAGCACACAACTGGGAACCATTACAAATACAGTCACAAATGGTTAATATTTTCTTCCAAGAAACACCCCCCCCCCCAAAATAAAAACTAAAGGGAGTGATTTTTAGGATTCAAGAGTTTAGCTCAGTCCAGAAATTGCTTTTCCATACAAAATGTAATGATTCTGTGATTTAGTCCTTTTTAGGTTCATGTTGTTATGTATAATTGTTATAAGTTAGCATCATATTTTGTTACATATTGTTATGTGTAGTGAAGGGTTATGGGCTTGTAAACACCGTTTCCCGTTGAGAAGTTTACTGTGTGACACAGAGCACTCGTATGGTGTCATAAAAATTAACCTTTGCGTTGATGTCCGCGTTGCAGTGATGGGATTTTCGGCTCCTTTTCGAGATGCGGCTCTAATGACTCTTCTTACTGTGGAGAGCCGGCTCTTTCGGCTCCCAAACAGCTCCCCATATATATTTTTGACATTATTAATTAATTAATAGCTTAAACCTAATTTTATAATATTTTGTTTCATTATCGACATTGTTAAGCACTTATGATGAGTAAAAATGCTGCATAACAATGCTATAGCAATACCGATGCGTGTGATGTCCACATGTGCCTGTGCAGGTTGTTTGTCGAGCCTGCACGATAGGAAATGCTGACTTTGCACAGTCTGCACTCTGCCCTGGAGCTTGATGTAGCATTAAAATGAGTCCAAATCTTGCTCCGTTTTCTGTCACTCATTTATTTTCACCTATTCAGTTCTCACGCTGACTCCCCTTCTTTCTGTGCTTCTTGACCGCTGACTGAGTGTCTGTACATAAACACCTGCCGACGAATGCTATACAGCTTGGCCAATTGCCTGCCGTTTCCACAAAAAAAGTGGAGATAAACTTTTTTTTCAGTGTTTTCCCGCCAGATTATTAATTGAAACTATGTGTGATTGGTCAGATGTGTGGAGCACATTCTTGACATGAGGGCAGTGGACCGACCGAGGGAAAAAAACTCTCCGCTCTAGCACTGGCAGAAGAGCAAAACGCGCAAGGAGAGGGAGAAGGGGGGGAGAGACAGCGAGGCACCGCAGGACAAAAAAAAACGATGTGGGGAAAAACTATCGGCTGTGGCACTTGCAAAGCACAAGCACAACGACAGGGAGGCGGAGAGACAGCGATATACTGTAGAAAAAAACCTGGCTCCCAAATAGGATCCTTAAACGGCTCCCATTGTGGAGCCGGTTCCAATCGTTCACTTCAAAGAGCCGGCTCTTAGAGCCGGATCGTTAGCGACCGACACATCACTACCGCGTTGAGTCCACTTCAACTACATGCCGACCTCTTTGAATGCCCGAGTATGCTCAAGTATATTGGGACCTTTAGAATCCAAAACTATGGCACCACCCTGGTCAGAAGCCAGTAATTCATAAAGAAGTCAGGATCCCACTGACTGCCAGACCTGGATCACTGCTGAGATCTATGCATACTCATAGCATTCCTAGCAAGACAACTTGAATTTATCATCCAAATCATACAACTTGATGATTGTTGTATGACAGACAGGGCTTTATGTTATGCTGACACACACAGTGACAGGATAAGAGACATGCCCGCACACGCCCGCGCACCCCCCCCCCTCTCCCACACACACCCACGCACGCCCACACACACACACGCCCACCCCCACACATATATATGTGTGTTCTCTACAACCTGCTGAGGGTGTAGAGCTGGTCCAGTGTTCCATGACCACACTGCTCTTCCTGAATCCGAAGTTCAACTATCCAACAGACCCTCCTCTCCAGGACCCCTGAATAGACTTTACCAGGGAAGCTTAAGAGTGTGAACCCTCTGTAGGTGGGACAGCCGCCTTTTTGAAAAGGGGGATCACCATCCTGTCCTTCTAATCCAGGGGAACTACCCCTGATGTCCATGCAATATTGCAGAGTCGCATCAAATCTCATCCACCCCCAGGTCCTTGCCACTGAGGAGCTCTTTAACACCTCGGCAATCTCATCCCCAGAGATGGCAGCGCCCGACCCACAGACCCCAGGCTCTGCTTTCCAAATGGAAGGCATGTTGGTGGGAAGTATTCTGCCCACCAGAACACAATGTCCTGAGTTGAGGTCAGCAGCACACCATCCCCACTATAAACTGTGTTGGTTCTGTACTTCTTTCCCCTTCTGAGACTCCAGATAGTGGACCAGAATTGCCTCGAAGTTGTGCAGAAGTCTTTCTCCATGGCCTCTCCAAACTCCTCTCATGCCCAAGTATTTGCCTAAGCAACCACCCGAGCTGCATGCCACTTGGGCTGTCAGTACCCATCGGCTGCTTCTGGAGTCCCACAGGCCAAAACGCCCGATAGGACTCCATCTCTCACCTTTGGTGCCCACCTGCGGATTCAAAGATTGCCGCTGTGACAGGCAGCAACCAACAGCTCCGATAAGCTGCCTTGACAATGGAGATGCGGAATAATGATCCGCTCAGACTCAATACCTCCCCCGGAACGTGTTCAAAGTTCTGCCGGAGATGGGAGTTAAACCGCCGTCTCACGGGAGTTTCTTCCAGACGTTCCCAGCAGACCCTCACAACACGTTTGTTGAGGCCAGATCTGATTGGCATCCTTCCCCACCACCAGAGCCAACTCACCACCAGGTAGTGGTCAGTGGACAGCTCCGCACCTCTCTTCACCCGTGTGTCCAAGATATATGGCCGCAGATTCGACGAAACGACAACAAAGTCGATCACCAAACTGCAGCCTAGGGTATCCTGTTGCCAAGTGCACATATGGACTCCCTTATGCCTGAACATGGTGTTCGTTATAGACAATCCATGATGAGCACAGAAGTCCAACAACAGAACACCACTCGGATTCAGATCAGGGGGGCCCATTCTGCCCAGCCACACCCCTCCAGGTCTCACTGACATTGCCCACATGAGCATTGAAAGTCTCTCAGCAGAACAACACAGACATAGGTGGGATTAAATACACAGGGAAGGTAATCAGTGGAAACAGGGCACCGCTGGGATCAATCAGGGGCAGATGAGACAACATATTAACTAAATTGACACACAGAAAACCAAATCCTCACAGTTTTAGTAAATTTTCAAGATATAAGTTGAACTTCCTAAAGAGTGAATGTTTTCCTATTAATAACTGCACTCCAAATTACAGAAAATGATTGGCCCTTCCCTTTCTTTAGAACAGAATTTAAATTGTAATACATAGTAGCATATTAAAATGAGTATATTGCCAAGATTTATATATCTCTTTCAGAGTATTCCAGTCTTTGTTCACCTGGGGTGATGTACACCCCAGAATCTGTATGAGGTTCCATCTGAGACAGAAAAAATCCAATCTAATGCATTATTACTGGGCAGAAAACTTTCACAAAGTAGTTTTTTGCTTCACCAACCAGATGCTGGCTGGTGCCAATTAGAACTGAATGCATGTAAACCATCATCATTCTCTGTATTCATTACTGAAGCTTCCTCTCTCCCCTAAACAATACTTTTCATGAAATACTTCAACTTAGATATGAATGCAAGGGTGCCACATAGGGGGGGAAAGTTATGACAATTCCAAGGGCCCCTGACCAACAAGGGGCCCTCCACAATTTTTTTTTCATAGAAAGTAAAAAAATGGGTCCCTGTCAATTACAAAATTAATTATACTGTGTTTTCTAAAATTGTTTTTAGCAGTAAAAATCAAATGTTCTCCCTCGCAGACCAAAAAGCACACATTTGCCCTGAAACCCCCTGGATCTTCATGAAATGGTTCGTTCCTGCTTGGAGCGCTTGACGGTGACATGTTCAGCAGCAGCCAGTAGATGACAAGAATTACTGTGGTTGTTACTATGTTGCTAAGAAAAATAATAAAGTTAGGTTTAAAAAAAATTAGAGAGACAGCGAGAGAAAGGGGTAAAGTGTCAATTTGTAACCCAGTTTTTCTCTGAGAGGTGGGTAGACTATGTGAGATTATCAACCATTCAGCATAGTTAGCTTAGCTACAGACTGTTTGCCTCCTTTTCACTAGCATTTAATGAATTAAGGAAAGAAATTACCAACATATTCATATATTGAACATATACCTGTACCTTTTACCACTTAACAACAGATCAGTCAGTCAGCAGCAGCTCTAACCCACGTCCCTCCTGACCCGTCCTCTCCTAAGTGGAATTAAAGCTGCAGTATGTAACTTTTATAAAATAATTTTTTTTACATATTTGTTAAAACTCATTATGTTGTGACAGTATGGCATGAGAGATAATTTGTGAAAAATTTATTTCCTCTGCCGTGTCCCAGTGCTTTCTAGAAACAACCGATCAGAGGCAGGAGAGTTTTAGTGCTGTCAATCACAATCTCATGTGGCTGCTCATCCTTTCTCCCCCTCGCTCTGTGCTATGCTGTAGCTAGCACAGCCTGTTGTGAATGCTCAGTCTAGTTAGCAATGACAGCAGATAAAAATTTTTTATGTAATGATAAGTTGTTTTTCCACCATTAGCACATTTAGCAGCGAGTGAATGAGGTTGATTGACAGCACTAAGACCCTCCTCCTGGTTCTGATTGGTTGTTTTTGGTCGGAATGTTGCATCACTTTAACCAGGAATAGCAGCTCAGGGAGCAGGTGGAGGAGATTGATCTATTCACAGATTATCTGAAATGGTGCCAGCTTTAACAAATATGAAGAAAACATATTTTTTATTAAAGTTATATATACTGAGGCTTGAATAAAATGCAACTACATAGCATTTTTGAGAAGACAGGATTGCTTCATGTATATTTTGCATGTTGCCTTTTACTGTTACTTGTGGGGAGAGACATTTCAGTAATCTAAAAATAATAGAAAAAATTTAAGCAACCTACTTGCATATTATATGCGGACTGTTGGATGTAAAATTCACGAGCAGTAAATATTGTGCTAGTATCAGTATTGAACCAAAGGAAGCAAGGCAAGCCTTTAAAATTGTGACGCTTTTGATAGGTCAGATTGACTATTTCTAAAAAAAATTAAAGAATATTATAAAAAATTGTAACAGCAGCTGCGTGGGGGGGCCCAATTTAATTTTTTGTCATGGGGCCCAAGATTCCTGGCAGCGCCCCTGTATGAATGTAATGAATTGAATTGTGAGCAGACAGGTTAGTAACTCACTTTGAACATATTTGCAAAGGAATTTTAAGCTTGGAGATAAGCCTGGTAAGCTGCTAGTGTCACAACTCAAGGGCAACCAAGCCGCAAAACCAATTTATTATTAACCAATTTATTTACATTAGCTTGTGATGTGAACTTTTCCTTCCTGGATAATAATAATAATAATAATAATAATAATAATAATAATAATAATAATAATAATAATAATAATAATAATAATAAAAGTTCATGCATGGCTAAACCTTTACATTGCATTTAAAAAATAAGGTGCCAGAATGTAATTTTATGTATATGTGTTTCGAAATAATCAGCTGATCTGAGTCTTTATCTGTCATGGGGCTCCATTCGCCATTGAGGTTCGCCATTGATGAGAGTTGTTGCTCACAGCCAGTCTACGATACTGAGAAACAGAGCAGGTAATGGAAAAGCTCACTACCTGCAAAAGAACCAAACCACACACTAACCGGCTAGAGCGCCACTTGCTGGTGGAAAAGCGCCTATAGTCACTTGATTGTGCTATCAGTTGGCACTAGGTGCCTGGATAATACTGGCTCTTTAAAATTAGTTGAAATGTTTTAGCACAAGTATCTGTCTTAATCTGGTCTCAAGTTGGTAACAAGTATCTTACCTCTTTTGACAGAAGGAGCCTGGGTGATAACGTTGCTTTGTGGAGAAAGCATTGGTACATGTGGCTGTATTTTTGTTGTTGGGAGAGAAGTCTGTGGGCCTGCGACAGAATAGCTGAAGATGGTAGAACTGTAGTTCTGCCTACGGCTCTCCCGACGGTTGCTGTCTATTGCTGCTTGAAGTTCACCAGGAGAGCTCAGTCCCTGCTTTTCACATTCATATGGATAGAGGTACTTCATATACCTGCATCAAACAGCACACAATTTCCTTTGAACAATGAGGCATCTTTCAATATTAGTTTGTAGCATCAAAATACTATCTGAGTATTAAAATTCATTTGTAATATAAAAAGGATTCTCCCACTCCCCTTACTGAATCGGTTGTGGAGGTAATAGAAGGATAACTACTCTACCCTACCCTAACTAGGTAGTCAGCTCTATTTTGAACAAACCAGTGGTGAGCACAGAATCACACACCACCACCCATTCCAAGTCAGTGTAAAGTGAAAGAAAATTTCTATGGTAGTGGACATTGCATGAAATTCAGTTACAGTTATAAATATATTTGATATATTAGATATATTTGCCTGGATCAAGCAACATGTCACACATAAAAAAATTTGATTAACGTAGACCAACACCTCTTAGAGACAATGTAGAATGAGGAGAAGATAAAAACAGATCTCGAGCTACAATCTTTGCTTCACTTGGTGTCATCCCTAAGGTGTGCTAAGTGGACCTTAGCTTTGGATGGTGAATGTCATTCTGTATCTTTTCCATTTGAATGAATTGTATGGCTTGCAACATTTGATCATTTTCAGCATTAAAGTCTGTTTTATACTTAGCCAAATTTCATTATTTCTCAAGGTAATAACACTAAGGGGTTTTGGTCGGTACGGATAAACAGACCTGACTGTTGCACAGAAGGGAAACTGGCTGCACTGCAACAATACCCATGACTGCTGAGAGAATTCATAAGCTTCAGCAGCCGAAATGTGAGATACTTTACATTCAACTGTCACCCGGGTTCTTCACCAGTCAAAGTTTTATGGGACAGTAGCAACTACTGAAGCATGCCATTTGGCAAACTCTACTGTATTTTTCCAAAAGGCATGTGGTAAAGTGGAAGAAAGTTCTTTGGTCTAATTAGACCATAATTTAGGTTTGCGGCCATCAGACAAGACGATGCATTTGGAGGACATCAAAAGCCATCAAAAGTGTGGTGGTGGCAGCATCATGCTATAGGGATGCTTCTTAGCAGAAGGCTCTGGAAGGCTTGTAACGGTAGAAGGTAAAATGAATGCAGCCAAACGTAGGAAGATTCTGGAGAACAATTTGTTTCTATCTGCAAGAGAACTAAGTTGTCAGAGAATTATTTTCTGGCAAGACAATTACCCAAAGCATCCAGCTACACCTACACAGAAATTGCTTGTAGACTATAAGGTGGATTTTTTCTGAGTCAAAACCCAGACCTGAATCTGAAATAGAATTTGTGGCTGAACTTTAAAAGTTCACCACGCAACCTGAAAGAGCTGGAACAGTTTTGCAAAGAAGGGGTAAAATTGCACCATCCAGATGTGAAACCTGATTGAGACCTAGCCAGAAACACTGTTGTGACTGCAGGTAAGGTGCAGCTACTAGGTATTGACTTGAAGGGTGTTCACATTTATCCAATCACTTATTGTTTGTCACATATCTTTATTTAACAGTCTGTACTTTGTAGAAATTTGTTTTCACTTTAACATTAATGGAATTTTTGTAGTTTCTTTTGTTAAAAACGGAAAAGTTTGTTTATCATGATTGATTTGTTTAAGCAATAAAAAAGTAAGAGATCCAAGGGGGTGAATACTTTCTACAGATGCTGTTAAATAGAAATGCAATGATCTGTCCTGATTCTAAATTAATTTAGATTTAAACACAAACAAGAAAGCACTGAGGAATGTCTGACAGATTCCAGTTGCCATTAGCTGTTATATTACAACACAAAAAACAGCATTATGTACAATTTTAGTATTTGAAAGGAATGTTCTTTCTTTTTACAGACTGTAAATAAAAAGGATGTCTCACATATGAATAACACATCTAGTCTTAAAAATATTCTTGTTGAAGCTTATCTAAAACTAGTCATACTTACTGTGTTCGGAGAGTAAATGCTGCACTAGTAATAGAGGTTGGGAGATGGAGGCCTTTGGTAATCTCACGCCATATCTTTTTATTGATGACTTCCACTAAGCCGCCTTTTTCTGTGACGAGCTTGTAGAGCATGTAGAGATCCAGCACCTGCTTTGCCATGATAGGAATTCGATTCACTGGAGTCCCTGCAGAAAGTAAACACAATATCCAGGATCAATTCTATTACCTTGGTTCCTCCCGTCAATAGGCTTCTGCATCTTCTTATAAGGCCAATTTATCTTAAGCCAGTCAAATATCTGACAGTTGTGTTAAATGAAAAGGATATAGCTTTTAAAAGTTTTTAGCATTTTATCAGTTTGTATTTTTATGTTATCACATTGTCTACTGTTCATATTTGATGCACTAAAAATTTAAAATGACAGACAAACTTTGTGTTATTGGGGCTGTTGGAAATGTATCAATGTAAGTTAAAGAATCTTTAACTTTACAGATACAAAAGACTATTTGTCAAATAAAGATGGTCTAATATATTAAGTTTGCAGTTTAGTGCCACACATAAAGAGAAGAACAAGGTTTTTGTGACAATTCTATAGTAGCTGACCCTGAGATAATTAACCTGCATTTGCTGACAGAATTCCATTGTGCCCATTGGATTTACCATAATAGCAATCAATATAAGGCAGGAAAATAGTGCAAACGGCAGCATGTCCCTTTCCAGAGAGAAGAAAGCACTGAGGAATTGTCTATGGTGGTACAATTGCATCAATTACACCCAGTAATTGTAGCTTTGTTTTACTGTGATGGGAAGTTAAAGAATACAATTTTATTAACCAAGGCCAAAGTCCTCCTGTGCTTTCAATCCAAATCCACAAAAGGTGCAAAGATGCATACATCATTATTCATTTAAGAATAAAAAAAACTTAGCACAATAGCAGCAAAACAAATAATTTAAATTCCAGAACAGACAATCTGTCTCATAGATCAAAGTGTTATAACATTGGTATTGATGCCTTACAGCAATAATGTACAGGTACAGGTTTTCTTCAAGTGCAATGATTTCTTCCAAAACCGTAAGATGTTCAAAGATCTTGGTTCTGTGTTGCTACACTATTTTAATCTTTGTAATAGGATGTGTTGAGACGCTTATCAAGGACAGGCACACACAGTTTGTTACACACATGGAATTCTTCACTTTTACACAAAGGCCTTTGTAGAAATAGCAACTTAGCTGGCGTACGACATCAGGCAACCACTGGGCGTGTTTTTAGATATAACCAATGATTCTTCCGTTTTTGATCAGATGCTGTGTAAATTCGGTCATATTCATTTTACAACAAATTAGCCTGTAAGGGTAAGCGTCTCTTTCATTTTTAGCGCTGAAAAAGAATTAAAAAAGTAAACTCTGGTTATTCTGTGTTGGCTGATTTCCTGTTTGTGCGCTCACACGTTTTGGTCCGCCGAGTTTAAATCGCAACAGATGCAAATACTGCAAATTCATTCTGGTCAACAGATGGACAATGTTTCAACTAACTCCTTGTATTTTAGGAATATATTTTACTTAAATCTGACCATACTTCACACAATCAGGAAACATATAATGCATTTCTGACAGTAGCTGAATTGTTGTCGCTAACAAATAGTAAACCATTACCTCTGGCTTGGAAACACTGAGCTGCAAAACGTATGAAAAGAATGAAATAACATTAAAATCATTTGCTTAATCTGAACAAGAATGCCATGAGATTTTTTTTCTTTTTTGCAACTTTCTTTTTTATTGTTTTTTTTAACAGAACAACCAACAAACAAACAAACATGAGAAAGAACATGGAAAAAATATGACATCCCCATTACAAAAACTAAACAAAACAAAAAAACTCAGTTACCAAAAACTGACAAATAAAATGACAATAAGATACAAAATAAAGCTTACAAAGACTAAGTGAAATCTAACATGAAGACAAAAATGGAACTGGGACTTTCATCTCTTTTCAGAGCCGAAATTCTTCCATAGGAGTTGGCTCTTGCAGAACACTTGTGAAATAACTAGTAAGCAAGCCGGATAGTTTTAGCTTTGTCCACAAGATATTGTTATATGTCTGTTTCTTTTTATTAGGTGGTGTTTTGTTGAATTCCTTTTTTCTGGCAGGTCAGCGGCTTCATTGGGAAAAGAGCAGTCTCTGCAGTCTCCCCAGAAATTCTTCCATGTTTAAGAAGCACAAAACCTTACCATCAGTGGTGGATCAACCCGTAAACGAGTGAGAACAAGACTGCTACAGTAAAGTCTAATTGTCAGTTTGTTATTGTTGTCATTTTGATAGAAGAGTGAACAATTTGATAGCATGCTGTGATGCTGTGTATAATCTCATGTTAACAGGAACACAAAATGCATCCTTGTGACTTTTTCTTTCTTTTTTTCAGGTTTTAAGGAGGTGATCAGAGGTCTTAAGTTCAGTGGATGAACTTGCATCCATTTCATGAATGCATATATGCTGACTTTAAAGAAATATCTTCAAATTAACTCAGTTGGCCTAAGGATGAGCTGCTTAGATTTTGGGTGTCATGGTTAGGATTACACAATCCATCATTCTGTTCTCTTTCTATTTCACAACATTAAATCCAGAGAGGCAGAGAAAACCAAGGACATCTACACTGTCTAAGCAGAGGATCATGGTCCTGATGGTCCAGGTAAAGGACACTTTGCTGACTTGGTGTTGTGCTGGAAGTTCTCCATAACCTGCAGTGAGTCAACCATGCATGTGTGGTGCTTTATGGGTTGATCTATGCACTTAATTTGAGCTATCCAAAAAGCCTGAAGTGTACATTAGAGATGTACCTAGGGTTTCCCCCAGAAAACTTGCTAAGGCCTGTGGTCGGGGAACCAAAGCGGTCCATCGTGTTTTTGCATTATAAGATAAGTTGACAGGAAATATAAAAATATTACTGGGTAAATATATGTTACGGGAAGACATCGCCAGTGTAATGTTATTTAAACCCACAACTATAGAATCATAAAAACAACAAATCAAAAAAATACAATTAAAATTCATATCAACTATTTGCACTTCTGTTTAATCCGAATTAAGTCAGTGGTCAGGGGATCATCAGGAAAGCTGGTTCTGTACTGGGACTAAGGCTGGAGTCCCTGGAAACTGTGGTGGAGAGGAGAGGAGGACACTGAAGAAGGTTCTGTCTATTATGGACAATAAACAGCACCCTTTCCACCACATAGTGGACAGACAGCGGAGCACCTTCTCACATAGGCTGCTCCAGCTCCACTGTGGTAGGGACAGATACAGGAAATCCTTCCTGCCACATGCCATCTCACTATACAGTAAAAGCTAAATCATTGTTCTGCACTAATCAGTCCGATTTTGCACAACTGCACTGTGGCACACTGCTGTACATATATTTACATATACATATCTGCATTTTTTTTATCTTTGCAAGGACTGCTCTTAAGTGGCTTTTTATATTAACAGCATTTTATATTTTTACAATTTATAGCATTTTATATTTTATTTTTATTTTATCTACAACTACTACTCAGTGGTAGTTGTTATTGTGTCTTGTCTCTATGCTGTAACTGCGAAGTAATTTCCCTGCTGGGATGAATAAAGTACTTCTATTCTATTCTATTCTATTCTATTCTATTCTATTCTATTCTATTCTATCTAAAAACACAATTTAATGCTGATCAGATTTACGACTGGCCCATGGCATAGATAAACTAAGCAGTTCCTTAAAGCTGCAGTATGTAACTTTTTTGAGGATGTGTTATTTTCACTATGTCATGAAAATAGAAGATGAGAGAGCCAAAAAAAATCAAGTCCCCCTGCCTCTTCTCTGTGCCCGTAATTGCTGGGTTTCAGACACGTGACCCAGATGACGCGCAAAATTCAGATGGAGGTCCGGAAGTGGATTTCTCCCGTTCAAAACAAAGCAAAAATTGATCACGAGTACGCTAGTGCCCTAAATAGGCTGGAACAGATAAGGCATCTCGAAAAATTACACATATATTTAGAATATGATCAGTATTATCTCGGTAAAAAAGACTTGTCCTATAATCTTGAGGATTTACCCGACATCGAGGCGATCCACATAACTAATTATCTGGAGCTGCAGAGTTCATAGTATACGACGAGCCAGAAGAAAGTTTTCAAAAGCCTGGAGAATACAATCATTTAGTTTCAAGTTGGGTCAAGCATTTAGGATCAGAAGAAGCATTAAATGGCTGACGACTTGTTTCTGCTGGGTAAATAGTGAATTGTGCTCTCATATGTAATTAATCTATGATAGCAATGCTATCGCTAACAATGAACTAACCCGTGTTATTTCTATGAGCTTGGAGCTATATATGTAAATAATGTGAGGATTTGAGTTTTTCCGTGTGTTTGTTTAGGTTTCTGTGTTCTGTGGAGTCTCTGTGCTGTCTGGTCTACCCCTTCATTAGTTCTTCTTCTTGAAATTTATTGGCGGTTGGCAAAAAAACGTTAGGTGAGCATTACTGCCACCAACTGGTAAGGAGTGTGGACCACATGACAAAAAAACAAAACTACATCCTATTATCCTATTATATCCTAACTTACTCTGTTTCAAAAAATCAAATATGGCCTGATATCCTCTGCTTCCCGAGTCCTTTTGCAGTAAATCAACAATATCAAATGTCATTTTCATATTACTACGGTTCTTGTTTCCCCTGATTGTCTTCCTGTGTATTTAAACCAGTCACAAGCTGGTTGCAAACCTGAGGCCAGCAGGTGTCAGTTAGTTATGGTAGACAGTGGCGCAAAAGGTGGCTATGCAGTGTATGCAACGCATAGGGGCGCTGCACTAGAGGGGGCGCAAAAACGATGTGAGGAATTATTTTTTCTAGTCAGCATTTTATATACTTAACAGCTGTTTGTGTATGAAACGATCAATAACAGAGGAACAGCACTGATTAGGCGACCCCTCCCTGCCAGCCGCTCTCCCCTCCTCTAAAGGTAGCCTGGGCAGCGGCCCTTCGAGAACGCGCTGAGGCGCATTTTGGCACAAACAGCAAACTGAATAGGGGGAGGGATAAAGATGTTGGAGAGACGAATAAAAGCTTTTCAAAGTGGTTGAAAGACAGAAGGTAAGTAATGTCAGTATATCAACAAGAGAGTTGTAAATGTAGGGCAGTGGCTTGAATGTGTGAGAACGTGTTGATGTGTCAGCGGATGCTACCAAGGTGTTAGATTTGTTCTTTGAGTTGTGGAAGTCGGTGAAGTGTGTCCGTTGGGGAGCGCCGTACTTGGCGTCTGTTACGGTGCGCTGGCAGTACAACGGTCAGTATTTGCTGTGAATTCTGAAGGCGAAGCCGCTGCGCTGTCGGTTGGTCCGAATAAACGGTCTGAACCACGATCTCAACCGCCGTGTGGGTCCAATTTATGCCTATTTATTTATCTTTGATTCATAGCGAAAAAAAAAAAGAGTAAATAATTACATTTTGTTTGAAATATTTATTATATTGTGATTCTGTTCTGATCATTTATATAAGTTTAACTGGAATTTTGGGGAGTGATTCAAAATAACTGTGCCACACAATTATTTATGTATTTATTTATTTATTTATTTATTCATAAACACTTAAAAAGGGGACGTACACATACAAACATACATTTTGGCAGTCTACAAAAAAAAAAAAAAAAAATCCTTGAAAATAATGAATGACTATGCAGTTACCCCAATGAGGCAGATGCCCTCTGCAGTAACATCTAGCCACCTACTTACCCCTGAACCAGTACTGAGCCACAGATTCGACTCCCCAGGGGTGCCACACACCTACCTACCTGGAGGAGGAGCAACAGCTGATGCCAGCAACCAGCCACCAGCAGCGAGGCCAGAGCCAACCAGTCAACCCACAGGACTTTATGGCCAGCAGCTACAGTACCACACCCCAGTTCCCCAGGCCAATGATGGAGGAGTAAACACACAGCACACCCCCGCAACCCCAATTCGGTCACCCTATGTGGATCAGTATACTTCTACACCTTGGACTGGCATGTATATGACTGCAGCTTCCCTACCACCTCAGGCTATGACAGGAAGTCGGATTATGCAGCAACCTGCTGCTGCAACCATCTATCCACACCCAGCAGACCTTTATCAGCCAGTGAGCCGCCGGTTATGCTGGCTCTCCCACTGTGCCCCAAGCTCCATTATATTCATCGGTCAGTGGTCGATGGGGCGTTCATTCAAACAGACCCAACCCTCAAATTATGAATCACGCAGCTCACAACCATACAGATCCGTTCTACGGACACGGCCGGGCTGCGTACTGCGGATTCCTGCAGACCCACCAGGTGAGAAGCGTTCCTATATTTACCGGTAATGCTGATAGTAGGATGCTGGTGGAGGATTGGATTCGGGACATGCAATATCTCCTGGATGCGATTGAGCTCCCGCTACACCTGCAATTTTCCACTGTGGTGCGTCATCTGAGTGGCGAGGCCAGGAAATTAGTCCTGAACCTACCTCTGCATAACCAAACCCCTGAGATGGCTTTTGAAGAACTGAGGGCTGAGTATGGGGACACACAGAGCTCCCTAGATCCACTGGCTGACTTCTATGAGCGGAGCCAAAGACCAGGGGAGTCTGCCTGCTCATATGCCATATCGCTGGAAGCTAATCTGAGAGCGGTAGAGGACAGTCAAAGAGGAGGCAAGCCATTTCCAGACCGGGACTGCAAACTCACCCGGCAGTTTTTAAGGGGTCTTAATGATGAGGAGGTATACATGAGGATCGCTCCACTTAAGCCCAGGTTCTTAAGCTTTCGAGAGCTGCAGGCTGAGCTCAGAGACATGACCAAAGAAACTAAACAGTTCCAGTCATTCCACAAATCAAGCGAGCTCACACCCAGATTCAGACTGCATCTGGCAGCAGCCCAACTGTGAATGTGGAAGAGACCACCCATGTGTCAGAGTTGTCAGAGCTTACAGAACTGGTTAAAAAGTTAGCTCTTTGCCAAGCAGAGCAAATGACTAAATTGACCTACCTTGAAGCAAGAGTTACTGCTCCATTGCCTGCTCCACAAGTCCAGGCACCCATAGGGCCTCCAATCCGAGCCCAAATCTCAACTGTGACATGCCACAGATGTGGTAAACAAGGGCACATAGCCAGAGTCTGCAGGGCAGTGTTACCAGATCCCAGTAAGGTGAATGGGAACAACCCCCACCCTGCTCAGGCTTTAAACGAGTAGAGCCCGTGGTCACCGGGGCAACCACGGGAGAGCAGCCAGACCCCCAGCCACAAGACATAAAGATAACTGACGGAGGGGAGAGCACTCCACTAGTGGGCCCTAGAAACGAAGGTGAGGTGGAAATCAGTGGAATGAAGTGCAAAGCGCTCATTGACTCTGGCTCTCAGGTAACCAGTATTACCCACAGCTACTGGTGCAGCCACCCTATCCTTCAAAAACAGAAGTTACAGCCCTCTCGGATACCTATAAAAGGTGCAGCCGGTCAGAGTGTAACCCACCATGGTGTTCTACGCATTAACCTGAAAGTGTTGGAAAAAGAGTTTAAAAATGTGCCAGGTTTTGTGGTTGAGGGTTAGGGTAGCCCCTAACAGGAGAGACAATGGTTGTAATGGCTTCCTTTGTGTTTTGATAAATTCTCTAATGATTTAGCGTTGCACCCAGATAGGGTCATTAATTGATTAAAGTAGCATCAGCAGCTTTTTTTTCTCAAATAAGTCAATTTTAGTTTAAATAAAAAAGAATAGAATCGTCAAGGATTAGCCAAAAAGTTTTATGAAACTATTATTTTTTTTATTATTAAAAGTTAATTAATTTACCAAATATTTATTTTGTCTGGATTCACAAACAAATACATTTTAAGTTCACTTATTAACATCTTTCTAGGAGGTGATTAACACTGACAGCCAGTAATTACAGCAAGCCAGTAAAGAACCCTAACCCATCAAAAGAAGACACATGGGTGCCCTAGATGGTAGAATTAGATATGTTGATGTGTCACAGATCCTGTAGGTCCAGCTTCACTCATCCATTGGTTTGTGATGTTATGCAAATTTGAACTTCGTGATGAACTAAATGGAAATGTCACTTTTCTAATGGAATAATTTTAGAGACTTTGGAAAAGTAGTCAATTGTGATTTCTCTGCACAAAGTCATTACCATTGGGCTATGACTGTACAGAGAAATCACAATGGGTGAAAAACCACGAGGATGTGCAGTGGTCCGGACAGAGATAGCACTTTTAGGTAATAAAGCTGTGTCATATGTTGGTATAAAAAAGCAATTTTAGATATATCCAAATGTGTAGACAATATGCTGCCTCAGTGCAGCCCTCTGCTTATTGTCTCGTTATTATTATTATTATTATATTGTCAATGTAAACATTATTAGAAAATTGCAACAAAATTTGTGACCAAGTAAAAATGTTTATTTCATTGCTTTGCACATAAGCATTGTGATGCCTATGTGTATGATAACTGGCAACTTTAATTCCCCATATATACTCATTCCTGTTCTAACCCTACCTTACACAATATGTCAGATGCATAGAAACATGGTGCAAGAATGTTATTTTCTCGCAGCCAGTGATGTGCAATAATAAAATAATTTATATTGCTATTCTCACCCTATGGTTTGTACTATAAAGTATTTACTTTTCATTTAGCTTAACCAATTTTTATTATTTTTTCTTCAAAATTGCTGAATTTTCACATTTTCCCATTCAAATGCTCAGAAGCGAAGCCGGTGAGGCAGCAGCGAGTTGAGCCTCACCTGGGATTGATCAACCTCTCACTAACTGCACTGGCTGCCATTCTATGGTAGCATGCTCGTCCTGTCTGTGTGTCGACAATAAAATGGCTAAAAAACATTTAATGTATGAAATGATTTTTCATAAATTAGTTTATGTATATTACGTACTGACTTTTTTGTCACCAACTGTGTGTGTAACATGTTTCATGTGCTGAGGAGCGATCAGAAACCAGAGAACAGATTGGAGGTGAGGCAGGCAGTTCTCTTGCCTCATGGCAGCAGCCCGGCTCCAGAAGAGTTTATCAAGGGGCATTTGGCTTATTTTGGGGGGGCAGATTATACTTAAGTAAAAACAAGTCTTTCATTTTAATAATAAATATATAAACAAACCTTTATGTAACATTTCAAATAAAATAATCATGTTTATTAATGCAAAATAAACAGTAAGGATATAAACAGTGACATGTATAAAATGCTGGATCTGAAATCTTCATAAACTTTAGCTCATATGTTGTAGAAATCTAATGTTTCCCATCTCTGAAATCCATTTCTTTATGCAAAATCAATCTAATCAAGAAAGAGTAGAAATAATATTAGTCAAGTAAGAGAAAAAAGTGCAGTGCATTAAAAACTGTGCGAAGTTCTTTGCGTTTTGTTGGTTTGCTGCCATAATTCTAACACACCTGAGTAGCTCTGCACAGCAGCAGCAGGTCTCCGTCGCCACCGCTCTGGTGTAAAAAGGCGAGAGCGTTTTAGCGCTCATGTTGCGTTTAAATACGGCTCGGAAAAACAAGTTACAACATGTTAACAATGGATTACGCAGTTGTAGCGGCTGAAAAAAGTGCGGGAGGCAGAAGGCTCTGATACGTACGGAAGAGGATTAGGGCCACTGAAAAAAAATTATGGCCCAGAAAAAAAAGAAAATGTCTGAATTCTCATGTAAAAAAATAAAATGTTCAGTGTCCCGAAAAAAAAAAAAAAAATGTCAGTGTCCCGAAAAAAAAAAAAATTTTCAGTGTCCCAGAAAAATAATAATAAAAAATAAATAAATTCAGAAACCACAATTCTGACTGATGGGCGCCAGCAAGCAACCAGCTTCACAACCACAGACAGACGCGAGTTGTGGCGGACAGCTGACGTTTTGGAGAAAGATGTCTGATTTAAGTCACTTTTTATATGCCAGAGTCCCCGAAGCCTCTATTGCACTAATGGAAGAACAAAAGGTGAGTAAATCAAATGAGATAGTTTGGTGTCTAAAGCCCAACGGTTATAGCTAGTAGTTAGCATGTTTGTTAGCTCACGCGGTTATAGGAATAAGCTGATTTACAATGTTAAATCACACAGATGAATAAAGGATGTAACAGCTGGTGATTGCTGGAATTGTCCCGTAAATGTTTGGTGCCTTTATTTTATTGTTCTGTTTGAATGTTTTACAATGAAACTAAGGTTAGCTGAATGTCAGCCACCTTCTAAATAAGATGCCCGCTGTGTTAAATTGTGTAACTTTTAGTTCAGTGGAGGACAGAAACTATAGTATAAAGTCACATAAACGTTTATATATGCAAATATTTAAAAGGTATGACTAAGTATGACTTGCACCGATCTGCGGCTGGCTGTAGATCTGATCGTAGGATCTCTTCACCAACACCAACTAATGTGCATATCTGTGCTATTTATCTATGTGTATCATATGTTTGTGTTACTGCGTTGGAAAAAGTTACATATGAGAATCACAAAATCATTTTCCTGCACTGTGATGTGTCAGTTCAGGACTGAAATTACATCTCAATCCCTGAACTAAACTATCAGCACATTTATCACACAGGTGTGGAAATGGTAGGCTTCGTTTAACTAAATCAAAGTTAATGTGATGTTTAATTTTTGTAATAAAAATTGAACTGTTAACAATATTTCCTTGTGTGTTGTGATGCATGATACCTTTTACCTTAAACGGACTGTATATTTATGAATCTGTGTTTTTATACTTGCATGCTAACCAATCCAGTTCTTCCTTTTTCAGTAAAATAGAGGATTGAACATTTACTGCTGCTGTTATTGTAATTCTCCCCAAAACGGTAAATCGTTTTAAGCGGGGACCTAAGGATACAATCTAAAAGGTAACTTTAACGTTGATGTGCAGAGTAAATAATTGTCCTTTCTCATCTGTTTGTGTGCAGATTGACTGGGATGTCATAGGTCTCATGGACGATGCAACACTTGAAAACTACTTACCTTCGTATGGAGACAGAATTGCTGTTTTCAACTACTGCAAAAGCAAACAGCCATTGTCCAAAAGAAAGCAGGGACTTCTTCAAAAGCTTCGTGACAAAATGAAGAACAGAAAGGAAAGTCCACAGGAGACCACGACACATGAAGGTACAAGACAGAAAAAGAAGCCAAAAGGAACAGAAAATGTTGAGATTGGATGGATACATAATGATGGAAAAACTACCAAACAGGTAAGAGCAAAGCAGGGAGGCGGCACTAGAAAAATTCAAATGGCCTCTGATTCTGGATTAAAGGACATTCTTCAAGAAGGAAAGACCCTTTTTTTTTTCCTAATGGTACATCTCCTAAGGGACCTGAAACAGAATTTGAGTTTGAGGTTTGGGACTTTAAACAGAGCCACATTCCTTAAGACACCGGCCTAACTATTGGCAAAATGTATGAAGCAGCGAGACTGTCAATGTTTGCTGTAGATTTAACTCCAAAGCAAAAGGAAGTAGAGAATCATCTCAAAAGATTCATAAGAGAGCTGGATGACATTAAGCTTCAGAAATTTATGAGATTTTGCACTGGATCTGATCTCATTGTAACAAACCGTATATTTGTGGAATTTCAAGATATGACAGAGTTCACAAGAAGACCAGTGGGACACACATGTGGAAGTACTCTGCAAATAGCAGACAGCTATGAAAACTTCCCAGATTTTCACTCTGAATTCAATGCAGTTCTTGAAAGCAGTGATGGACATTGTTTGAGTCATAGTGCAATGCACTACTTTTGAAATGTTCAGAGTAAAGCAGAACTGCAAAGAGACATAAAGAATATGTATTTTGAACTGAGAGAAATTATAGTTGTTTAAAAACAATTGATGGAAGTTAGCCATTTCTGTTTTTTAGCTCAGTTTTAGCTGAAAATATTGAAGTTTCTTTTATTCTCCCTAGTTTCACATTATGAAGTTGCCACAAAACAAATGAAAAAAAAACTGTTTATTACTACATCCAAGGGCATCTTGACCAAATCTAACATCTCCAACTGCTGGATAGAAACCTTCTGTAGTAACAAGAAAAATATTGCTAGGGACATATAAAGTTATAACAAAATTGGCTTTTAAGCTTTCTTTAATGGAACACATATTAAGTGACAGTTTAGTTAAATCACATACTCTTTTGGTAAAGAGTAAGACTTATAAATTCATTTGTTATTTAGTAATTGGGTCTTGAATACATGTGGAATAAAACAAGAAACAAATTTATATTGAAAATTTTATACAATGTTTCAACACTTGCAAATGGCAAAGATGGACCAGTTCATTAAGAATTTTTTTATGTCTGAAAACTGAAAATGTTTTTCCTCTTCACACCATACATCGGTTAAGGAAGGTTAAGGTGTTAGTCTTTTATTTTTGCTGTGGAATATAAATGTACAATTGAAAGTTATAAAAAAACATTTTTCAACATTTTCCTTTATTTTATAAATGTCACTGATTCTAAGCATATGTGCTGTTCATCTATCAATCAAGCTATGTAATTATTTCAGTATGTTTTTGAAGAAATCTACTTGTTCCTGGTGTTATAACTAGAAACTATACAATGCAGTGCAAAAGCTGAGGTTATTTGATCATCCTCAAGCAAAATTGTCATGTTCTAAAATGAGGTATTGACCCAACACATGTACAAATCTCCTTGTTGTCGACAAGTTATGGATTTTTTGTATGTGTATTTTATCAACAATTAGCATTTGTTCTATCTCTGCATGTTATTTTTGATACCACAAGAGCAACAGTGTTCATGATCTTTTGTACTTAGTTACTGATGTATAACAGAAGGTTATATTCAGTCTGAAAGTTTGTTTTAAAAGTTGGCCATATTATTGGGATTAGCAAAAAACCTTTTTGCTAATAAAATGTTATTTTACCCAATACTTTCCTGGTATGGTTTTCAATATGTTGATTAAGCTCATTTTCCATTTGAGCAGGTCTAAAAGCTATAGTCTAAATGCATTAAAAGACAGTTATCCCTGATAATTACTAAAAATATATAAACTGTTGCATTTGAAGGAAGTCACAAAAACTCTCTAAAAATGTTCTTATGTTTTTTGGAATTTAGAAAATACAATTTTGCTAATTCTAACTAACTTAAAACAAGAAACGTTGGGGTGGTGCGGTGGAAAAGCACAACCCATGTATGGAGGCCTCAGTCCTGAATGTGGACATCACAGGTTCAAGCCCTGGACTGATGACCTGTGCTGTGTAGCTTCATTACTGGCTTTCCTGTCTGATCACTTTCAAAGGAAGAGCAAAAAAACCTTAAAAAGTAGGAAAAGTTTTGTCTTATAACGTCAGACAGTGAGAAAAAAATTGCACATGACTTTTTTTATTATTTATTTTTTTATTATATATATATTTTTTTACATTAATCAACTGCTCATAAATATCTGGTATCAACTCTACTATGCAAACTCTTGGTAAACAAATCAATGAAGTTCGTTTGTATTTCACAAAGAACTGGTTTTCATGTGTTTAATTTATGACGTAATTCTTGCTGTACTGCCATTTTGTTCACATCTCAACCATACATTGTCAATATCTTTAGTTTAACAGAACAGCATTGTGTTTGAAAAAAAATTATATTTTTCATTAATCATAATGCATACCCATTTAAAAGGATTGACATTTGGTACATATCTGATTATCATAGAACAATAATTAACTTTGCATCAGCGTTGTTTCTTCAAATGACAGTGTGAAAGCAAAACAAACTATGGATTGGGAAATGAAAACATGTCAACAAAACTGTATGTTTTACTTTTATCAGCACAGTAACAGCTTGAAGACTAATGTCAGGTCAAATCAGAACTCTACAATAAAATTATGACAGCAATAAACTTTCATGTTCTGGCAGAATGATGTTGAAAATGTTATGTTTGCTTGCACACAATATGTCTAATTAAATGCAGTGCAGGAAGTCCTGTTTAGAGGGCACCTATCAGACATTGCAAAAACGATCAAATGGCATGATCGAGATAAACAGCAACACTTTTTAAATTATCTTTATGTGCACTGAAAGTGGCTAAATACTTTGAAGAAGAGCTTTTATTATTTCTAGTAAACATACCAGCAGATTTGCTTTTAATACTTTTTAAAACAAAAACATTACAGTGAATCAGTGAACACTTCTACCTAGGCCTGTCGCGATAAACGATAAATCGATTAATCGTACGATAAATTAAAACTATCGACGTCATTTCAATTATCGGCATTATCTCTCTTCCGGCCTTTTTCTCTTTCTGTTGATGACACCGAATGAAAAAAGGCTCAACTCCGGTGCTCTCCACTGACTCCTCCCTTCCTCAGTGTAAAGCCCAGCGCACACTACACGATCTTAGAGCTGTCAGCCGATTGTCGGCCCATTTTCAAAACCTGACAGACCACACATTAGCTGACAGAAATCCTAGGTATAAAGGTTCGATCGGGTTTGTTCCTGCCGTGTGGTGTCCAACAATGGCTACAAAATATGGCTACAAGTCCAGTGAACTAATTTTTAAACCAGGCATTAATCAATGCTTTACTACAGTCTACCTGCAATGCATGTGGCTAGTGTCAGCGTAAAGTCCTGACTGAATGAAAATCATTAGAACCTATTTACGTCACGTTAACGAAGAACAGCTGAAAAGTTACCAGGTTTATCAACTGCGGTAGTAATTTCGCTCCAACTCCTCCTCTTGTCATTTCTATATTCTTTGCATGTTGAATAAACATTAATGTTGTTTCCACTATTATCTCCAATGTCCGCTGGACTTCGGGTTGCGCCGTATCAGCTGTTTGGGATTCCCCGACGTAATTTCCCCTCAGAAAACACTGAGGAGAATCCTCGCTTTCTGATTGGCTACCTGTCACATTCAACAGGCTGCGTTAAGATCCCAGTCGGGGAAAACCCCTGATTTAGATCGGAGCGGCAACGACGATCTACCGTAACACAAAACACAATCTTAGAAAGACCAAAGGTCTAAGATTGTCATAAGGGGAAAAATGAGAGCAAAAACCTTGTAGTGTGAATTATTGCATCAGGTAGTCGATGTGCCCGTCTTCTCTATTTAAATCTAATTATTACTGAAGGGCAACATAATATACACACTTCATAATCTGCCCTCTTTTGGTTGAATGCAGTATTTATTTCCACTTTGGCTTTATGTTTAGTTTTTATCAAGTACATTTTTTGTTAATGGAGACTGAGAATCCATTTTATTTTTGTTTTTGGTTGTTTTGTTTATTTTGTTTATCAGTTCCAGTGTTAAATATTCTTTTGAAAATAAAGTGTATCTATCTTTGGCAGGAAATCGCATGCATTATTACGTCATTTCCATTAAATCAGTGTAAAAAGGTCTTCAAACAATATTATCGTTTATCGCAATAATTTTGAGACAATTAATCGCTCAGCAAAATTTGCTATCGTGACAGGCCTACTTCTACCTGAATAAGATTAAGAAAGCAGAATTGGATGAGGCTTTTATCCAAAAAGTCTCCTGTAAAGTGACCATCATCCAGAAAGGTTTGAAATAAGTTCATCCAAAACTGTGCACTCTGTTTGCCGAGGGTCGACCACCAGCCTTCTATGCGCTGGTTGGATGTATTTCTTCCGTAAAGGAAACTTTTGTTCCCTGCAAAACTGTCTGTGTGGTTTTGCCGCAGAAATATCTGCATTTGTTCAATACAAATGTTTTCTGTGCCTCTGTCGGCACGTATCCTCTCTGGACATCCGTTGACGCATGAAACTGTTTTCAAATAGTAACTTGCAATCAATTTGGGGTCATTGTTCGTGGTATAAGCCTCCATCCATAAAACATGTCGGCTAAAACCATCTATACAGCCACTGATAGCAATGCCATAAGGTTTTAGTTTATCATAGCCAGAGTGCATTTGGTCCTCTGCAATTGTACTGACGTCTTCTCAACCGTCGTGCTCGTCTCAGTTCCACACCTCCTGGGTCAAACAATTTGATCAAATATCTCACAGTGTCTTGTGACACCACAATCCATGTTGAACCGCACGAAGATGTAGCCACCAATAACCTTGCATTTGTCCATTAGTCATTATTTGTTGTTGGATAAAGGCCAGCACTTCTTCAAGGTCGGACTGATTCTTTCTTCTAAACAGCCCAAGTCTTCTGCAAATTCTTTTTAGAGTTCGATTACTTAATATAGTATGATGACTGTGAGCTAAAATATGAAGGATTTCTTTGTTACTTAAAGACAGTCTGAAGTAAAGCCTAATGACATCATCCAAATCTGACATTTTCAAGCTTCTTTCACTTTAAGAAGGGAACAGTCTTTAGCAGAAGGCCTTTTTTGGACCGTTTTTTGCTTTAGCAGAAGTTGAAAACAGCAATTCCGTCTCCATAATTTTCCAGCGTTGCTGCGACAACCCAGTCAATCTGCACACAAACAGATGAGAAAGGACAATTATTTACTCTGCACATCAACGTTAAAGTTACCTTTTAGATTTACATTTTATTAGCAAAAAGGTTTTTTGCTAATCCCAATAATATGGCCAACTTTTAAAACAAACTTTCAGACTGAATATAACCTTCTGTTATACATCAGTAACTAAGTACAAAAGATCATGAACACTGTTGCTCTTGTGGTATCAAAAATAACATGCAGAGATAGAACAAATGCTAATTGTTGATAAAATACACATACAAAAAATCCATAACTTGTCGACAACAAGGAGATTTGTACATGTGTTGGGTCAATACCTCATTTTAGAACATGACAATTTTGCTTGAGGATGATCAAATAACCTCAGCTTTTGCACTGCATTGTATAGTTTCTAGTTATAACACCAGGAACAAGTAGATTTCTTCAAAAACATACTGAAATAATTACATAGCTTGATTGATAGATGAACAGCACATATGCTTAGAATCAGTGACATTTATAAAATAAAGGAAAATGTTGAAAAATGTTTTTTTATAACTTTCAATTGTACATTTATATTCCACAGCAAAAATAAAAGACTAACACCTTAACCTTCCTTAACCGATGTATGGTGTGAAGAGGAAAAACATTTTCAGTTTTCAGACATAAAAAAATTCTTAATGAACTGGTCCATCTTTGCCATTTGCAAGTGTTGAAACATTGTATAAAATTTTCAATATAAATTTGTTTCTTGTTTTATTCCACATGTATTCAAGACCCAATTACTAAATAACAAATGAATTTATAAGTCTTACTCTTTACCAAAAGAGTATGTGATTTAACTAAACTGTCACTTAATATGTGTTCCATTAAAGAAAGCTTAAAAGCCAATTTTGTTATAACTTTATATGTCCCTAGCAATATTTTTCTTGTTACTACAGAAGGTTTCTATCCAGCAGTTGGAGATGTTAGATTTGGTCAAGATGCCCTTGGATGTAGTAATAAACAGTTTTTTTTTCATTTGTTTTGTGGCAACTTCATAATGTGAAACTAGGGAGAATAAAAGAAACTTCAATATTTTCAGCTAAAACTGAGCTAAAAAACAGAAATGGCTAACTTCCATCAATTGTTTTTAAACAACTATAATTTCTCTCAGTTCAAAATACATATTCTTTATGTCTCTTTGCAGTTCTGCTTTACTCTGAACATTTCAAAAGTAGTGCATTGCACTATGACTCAAACAATGTCCATCACTGCTTTCAAGAACTGCATTGAATTCAGAGTGAAAATCTGGGAAGTTTTCATAGCTGTCTGCTATTTGCAGAGTACTTCCACATGTGTGTCCCACTGGTCTTCTTGTGAACTCTGTCATATCTTGAAATTCCACAAATATACGGTTTGTTACAATGAGATCAGATCCAGTGCAAAATCTCATAAATTTCTGAAGCTTAATGTCATCCAGCTCTCTTATGAATCTTTTGAGATGATTCTCTACTTCCTTTTGCTTTGGAGTTAAATCTACAGCAAACATTGACAGTCTCGCTGCTTCATACATTTTGCCAATAGTTAGGCCGGTGTCTTAAGGAATGTGGCTCTGTTTAAAGTCCCAAACCTCAAACTCAAATTCTGTTTCAGGTCCCTTAGGAGATGTACCATTAGGAAAAAAAAAAGGGTCTTTCCTTCTTGAAGAATGTCCTTTAATCCAGAATCAGAGGCCATTTGAATTTTTCTAGTGCCGCCTCCCTGCTTTGCTCTTACCTGTTTGGTAGTTTTTCCATCATTATGTATCCATCCAATCTCAACATTTTCTGTTCCTTTTGGCTTCTTTTTCTGTCTTGTACCTTCATGTGTCGTGGTCTCCTGTGGACTTTCCTTTCTGTTCTTCATTTTGTCACGAAGCTTTTGAAGAAGTCCCTGCTTTCTTTTGGACAATGGCTGTTTGCTTTTGCAGTAGTTGAAAACAGCAATTCTGTCTCCATACGAAGGTAAGTAGTTTTCAAGTGTTGCATCGTCCATGAGACCTATGACATCCCAGTCAATCTGCACACAAACAGATGAGAAAGGACAATTATTTACTCTGCACATCAACGTTAAAGTTACCTTTTAGATTGTATCCTTAGGTCCCCGCTTAAAACGATTTACCGTTTTGGGGAGAATTACAATAACAGCAGCAGTAAATGTTCAATCCTCTATTTTACTGAAAAAGGAAGAACTGGATTGGTTAGCATGCAAGTATAAAAACACAGATTCATAAATATACAGTCCGTTTAAGGTAAAAGGTATCATGCATCACAACACACAAGGAAATATTGTTAACAGTTCAATTTTTATTACAAAAATTAAACATCACATTAACTTTGATTTAGTTAAACGAAGCCTACCATTTCCACACCTGTGTGATAAATGTGCTGATAGTTTAGTTCAGGGATTGAGATGTAATTTCAGTCCTGAACTGACACATCACAGTGCAGGAAAATGATTTTGTGATTCTCATATGTAACTTTTTCCAACGCAGTAACACAAACATATGATACACATAGATAAATAGCACAGATATGCACATTAGTTGGTGTTGGTGAAGAGATCCTACGATCAGATCTACAGCCAGCCGCAGATCGGTGCAAGTCATACTTAGTCATACCTTTTAAATATTTGCATATATAAACGTTTATGTGACTTTATACTATAGTTTCTGTCCTCCACTGAACTAAAAGTTACACAATTTAACACAGCGGGCATCTTATTTAGAAGGTGGCTGACATTCAGCTAACCTTAGTTTCATTGTAAAACATTCAAACAGAACAATAAAATAAAGGCACCAAACATTTACGGGACAATTCCAGCAATCACCAGCTGTTACATCCTTTATTCATCTGTGTGATTTAACATTGTAAATCAGCTTATTCCTATAACCGCGTGAGCTAACAAACATGCTAACTACTAGCTATAACCGTTGGGCTTTAGACACCAAACTATCTCATTTGATTTACTCACCTTTTGTTCTTCCATTAGTGCAATAGAGGCTTCGGGGACTCTGGCATATAAAAAGTGACTTAAATCAGACATCTTTCTCCAAAACGTCAGCTGTCCGCCACAACTCGCGTCTGTCTGTGGTTGTGAAGCTGGTTGCTTGCTGGCGCCCATCAGTCAGAATTGTGGTTTCTGAATTTATTTATTTTTTATTATTATTTTTCTGGGACACTGAAAATTTTTTTTTTTTTCGGGACACTGACATTTTTTTTTTTTTTTTTCGGGACACTGAACATTTTATTTTTTTACATGAGAATTCAGACATTTTCTTTTTTTTCTGGGCCATAATTTTTTTTCAGTGGCCCTAATCCTCTTCCGTACGTATCAGAGCCTTCTGCCTCCCGCACTTTTTTCAGCCGCTACAACTGCGTAATCCATTGTTAACATGTTGTAACTTGTTTTTCCGAGCCGTATTTAAACGCAACATGAGCGCTAAAACGCTCTCGCCTTTTTACACCAGAGCGGTGGCGACGGAGACCTGCTGCTGCTGTGCAGAGCTACTCAGGTGTGTTAGAATTATGGCAGCAAACCAACAAAACGCAAAGAACTTCGCACAGTTTTTAATGCACTGCACTTTTTTCTCTTACTTGACTAATATTATTTCTACTCTTTCTTGATTAGATTGATTTTGCATAAAGAAATGGATTTCAGAGATGGGAAACATTAGATTTCTACAACATATGAGCTAAAGTTTATGAAGATTTCAGATCCAGCATTTTATACATGTCACTGTTTATATCCTTACTGTTTATTTTGCATTAATAAACATGATTATTTTATTTGAAATGTTACATAAAGGTTTGTTTATATATTTATTATTAAAATGAAAGACTTGTTTTTACTTAAGTATAATCTGCCCCCCCAAAATAAGCCAAATGCCCCTTGATAAACTCTTCTGGAGCCGGGCTGCTGCCATGAGGCAAGAGAACTGCCTGCCTCACCTCCAATCTGTTCTCTGGTTTCTGATCGCTCCTCAGCACATGAAACATGTTACACACACAGTTGGTGACAAAAAAGTCAGTACGTAATATACATAAACTAATTTATGAAAAATCATTTCATACATTAAATGTTTTTTAGCCATTTTATTGTCGACACACAGACAGGACGAGCATGCTACCATAGAATGGCAGCCAGTGCAGTTAGTGAGAGGTTGATCAATCCCAGGTGAGGCTCAACTCGCTGCTGCCTCACCGGCTTCGCTTCTGAGCATTTGAATGGGAAAATGTGAAAATTCAGCAATTTTGAAGAAAAAATAATAAAAATTGGTTAAGCTAAATGAAAAGTAAATACTTTATAGTACAAACCATAGGGTGAGAATAGCAATATAAATTATTTTATTATTGCACATCACTGGCTGCGAGAAAATAACATTCTTGCACCATGTTTCTATGCATCTGACATATTGTGTAAGGTAGGGTTAGAACAGGAATGAGTATATATGGGGAATTAAAGTTGCCAGTTATCATACACATAGGCATCACAATGCTTATGTGCAAAGCAATGAAATAAACATTTTTACTTGGTCACAAATTTTGTTGCAATTTTCTAATAATGTTTACATTGACAATATAATAATAATAATAATAACGAGACAATAAGCAGAGGGCTGCACTGAGGCAGCATATTGTCTACACATTTGGATATATCTAAAATTGCTTTTTTATACCAACATATGACACAGCTTTATTACCTAAAAGTGCTATCTCTGTCCGGACCACTGCACATCCTCGTGGTTTTTCACCCATTGTGATTTCTCTGTACAGTCATAGCCCAATGGTAATGACTTTGTGCAGAGAAATCACAATTGACTACTTTTCCAAAGTCTCTAAAATTATTCCATTAGAAAAGTGACATTTCCATTTAGTTCATCACGAAGTTCAAATTTGCATAACATCACAAACCAATGGATGAGTGAAGCTGGACCTACAGGATCTGTGACACATCAACATATCTAATTCTACCATCTAGGGCACCCATGTGTCTTCTTTTGATGGGTTAGGGTTCTTTACTGGCTTGCTGTAATTACTGGCTGTCAGTGTTAATCACCTCCTAGAAAGATGTTAATAAGTGAACTTAAAATGTATTTGTTTGTGAATCCAGACAAAATAAATATTTGGTAAATTAATTAACTTTTAATAATAAAAAAAATAATAGTTTCATAAAACTTTTTGGCTAATCCTTGACGATTCTATTCTTTTTTATTTAAACTAAAATTGACTTATTTGAGAAAAAAAAGCTGCTGATGCTACTTTAATCAATTAATGACCCTATCTGGGTGCAACGCTAAATCATTAGAGAATTTATCAAAACACAAAGGAAGCCATTACAACCATTGTCTCTCCTGTTTTTCTAGAATCTTTAAAAAGAGGGCTGTCTGTCTTTGCTTTCAAGTTAGAAGCACTTCCATTATTCCACATAGACTTATGTTTGAAATGATGTGGACCGAATTAAAATTGGATATGGTCAGCAGACAGACTATATCTTCTGACCAATTTTAAAGTGGCCAGTCTTCCACTTTCCACTTTAGAATTGTGACAGTATAATTGTTCATTATGAAAATGCCAATGCAATATGAGTGATTTAATTGCATGTAGTCATCATAATTTACAAAAATTAAGGCTTGGAAACAGCTTACATGTAATTAATCTATATCATCTATCTATCTTTCTCTCTCCCTCTCTCTCCCTCTATATATATAATAATTAAATAATTTAAATACTATTTAAACTTTTTGAACATGGTCTATTTTCATGGTTTCAGTTTAAAAACAGTTTTTTATTGTCACTATTGACAAAATTGTCAGTGACAGTAAAAATTGTCACTAACAGTTGATTATTATTTTATCATAAGTTACATAGCTTAATAAATCAGTCACCAATGTCACTCAACTGAGTTGTACAATCTACTAACTACTCCATCACCACTGATGATGATCCACCAGGGGAAAAATATTGAAAACCCCTAACTCAGTGGTGCCCAAAGTGGGTCCTGGAGGGCCGACATCCTCCAAGTTCTAGTTCTCTCCCTGGTGGTACCAACAACCTTTTCAGCATGTCAGGCTCATTAGGCCTCTAATGAGCCATCATTTGATCCAGGTGTATTAAACCAGGGAGAGAACTAAAACATGCAGGATGCCGGCCCTCCAGGCCCCACTTTGGGCACTACTGGCCTAACTGAGGGCGAGAAGGGAGAGAGAAAGTGTCACAGAGAAACGGTAAATAATTCTAGCACTAAAGAATAACTTAGACTAAAGAACTAGAACAGAAAATAACGAGAAATATGAAAAACATAGCAAGAATCACTAAAGAATACCAAAAGTGGAAAATAGGGAGAACTAAATAGAGAAACCTAAGGAACACCAAAAATAACAAAAATCTAAAGCCAAACTCAAACAAACCCGGATCCCAACAGTATTATCCTGTTTTGTTAATAAACTTTTTGAGAACAATAATAAAATATAACCTGATTTCTTGTGGCCCTGGAATCAATGGTATTCTTTATTTCAAGTTTTTTCCCCATTCTGATTGATCCCTAAATCCACAGACAGGACTTTATCTTTATGTTGAGGGGGGACTTAACCGCACTTACCCAAAAAAACTCAATTAAGTAAATGATTATAATAATTATCCCAAATCCATACAATTGCTTAAAAAATGACCTCCAAAGATTATCAAGCTAACTTTAGGTTCAGTTAGCTCCTGCTCTAACCACTTACACCTGTTATCAATTTACTCATCAGTCCACTGCTTCCATACCCTACCTCCCAGTATTTAAGCTCTTCTCTTTCTGTCACTAGTCACCAGTTTGTCTTGTTTCCTCATCTCACCTAGCCTATTTGTGATTCCCTCATGTCTTCAGTTTTTGGATATTTTTTCTGAGCTTGCTTCAATGTACCTTCTTGTAAGTTGGATTTTGGCTTTTGTTTAATTAATTACTCACTTAAATACTATGATTATGATACAGCCTACATATACAAAATACAGACAGACATTCCCAGGCATGGTTCAAAGTGTCGGACAGCCAAATGAGTGATATATTTAATGTAAAAAAAAAAAGAGGAAAAAAGAAAAAAAGGGGGTGGAGAGGACAGTTGAAATCACGGTCTCTAGTTGTGAAGTTATGAAATAAGCAAAATTGCTGCCATTTTACTAAATAAGCCCTAATAATATCTATTTAACCTCTAGAACAACCTGACTTTATATAATAGTATATATATATATAAATATATAATAGTTTGATATTAGCACCTCTGAGACCTAGAATTATAAGACTGAGATATCAAGGCAAAGAAAACTCAGTAGCTGCTGGTAGGGGCCATTCAGGGGCCTCCAGGCATTCAGGGGCCCCAAGAAATGGTTTAATTGTAACGCAGACCATAGATCTAAACCTGTAGCATCTTTTATAGAGAATAACAATGTTATTACATTTTATTTATTTAATGCATTCAGCTGAGAAAAATAAATAGTACATTTAGGATTTAATTAGGAAGTTTACTTTGTAAAAGTTTAAAGAATCATCTTGATAGTTTGATTGTTGTGTTACCATGGCTACAATATGGTGTAATCTTTGTGTTTGAATTGGCTTTGTGCACAAATACATCACAGCAAATAACCAATAATCAGTGATTGATTTTAAACTTGACCAATGAACCTGGTCTCCCTCTCACAGATTCACCTTATCTATATTTAAACATGTTAGTGATGCTGAGGTTCTTAGTAGGACGGGTTCCGGGGGGAGGGCGGTTCTGTCTAAGGCCCCATATTACCTTGATCCGGCCCTGGAGGAACAGCTGCTGCAATGCACATCTCTGGAATCTACCTTTAATCCCCCAGTGGCCCCTGTCAGTCCCCCGATGCTTTAGGGTCATTTTGATTCATTTCATTGTGGCATGTTTGGCTTTATGCTGCGGTTCTAATTATTGCTACAATATTTTCTCTGATGTTTATTTTGTGAACACTAAATGCTCTGGGCTGAATCTTCCTTTAACACTTGAGGTTCTGCAATAACTTCTATTTACAGCTGCGAACCTCCAGCCCAGATCCCATCAGCAGCGACTTTAAACCGCCTGGTAGAAACGTTAAGGAGAAGCAGAGCGAACAGTCAGCAGGTGGTACCAGGTGGTACTGGGCTTTGATCTGTGTCACAACTCGCGGTGACAGTCGGTACCGTGTCTTATATCAGGATGTCTGATATAAAGACAGACATTCTTTCTACCTGTCGGTGGACCGACTCAGACTGCCTGTAGTGAACCGGGCATTTAGCAGAATGATGAAGTTAAAGTCAGAGGTTTTTTCTGCAGTCGAAGCATTTCTGTGTTTAGGGGAGAGGCGGGTTTTTTCCTGCTACTGCAAGGACAAAATATAAATAGAAACAGTTTTTCTAACGTCAACATCAGACCTGTTTTTATTCACAAACCAGTGTATGAAAAAATATTCTTGCCCATAATTTGATAGTTAGAGGTACAGATCCGCCTCCTCCTCACCATGGACCCGGAGTCTGAACAACATGGAGGCTCTGAGAGTCATTATTAGACTGAGGGCAGCCAGACTAGTTTATTTTTACTAAATTATTATATATAGCTAGATATTATTGCTGAGGGGCACAAACAGGCCTTCTGACATACAGATCAAAATCAAAATTTTTTGAAAAAAAAAAAACCCTCAAAACGGGCACTAGGGGCATCAAGGATAAAAAAGGGCAGGGGCTCAACCCCCTTCCCCCCTTTTGAGTTTGAAACTGGAGGGAGCGGATGAGCATTACCACCAACTGACAGCTCTGTATGGGAGCCGAGAGCAGAGGAGCTATTGCAGAGCAGCTGACGGTAAAAAAAATAAAGTATGCCTTTATTTGTTATCATCTTCAATGTAAGATGATAACAAACCACAAAATAAAATCTGAATACTTTTCTATAAAACTCTGGTGCTGAGCCTTAAGTTTAAGTTATGATACTCCCAGATATTCAATTTTTATAGGTTCTCTGCCATCCAGGACATGGAAAAACAAACAAACAAAATATTAAAGTTTAAAGCAACTTAAGTTATAATTTAAATAACACATAACTTGTATTGAGAACCGCTGCAATAAATCAATATTTATGAGGACTTTTATTAAGTGGAGTCACTCATTAAAACTTGTTTTATTTAGAGCTTTAAGAGATTAAATCTTTGACACTGAACCAAACTCATATCTAAACATTTGAATCTTAGTTTGATTTCTGTGGGTCTCAATAGGTTGAGAAAAACACATTTATTTTGCTACTTACTAGTCATTTTGGGTCCTAATGCTTGAACACAAAAAATATTATTTAAACCACATTTTACGTTACATTTAACTTTGCCGACCCCCCCAAAATTGCTCTTAAGAAATGTTCCTGTTTATGGTTCCCCAAATAATGAGATGGGATTTACACCATATATATATTAAAATGGCCACAAATAGATCCACATTATTTGTGAAATAGCTTACCTCGTTTTTGCATGAAATTGAAAAGGTCATCAAGAAAGTCTTTGCGCTTTTCATCTTCATCAAGGTCATACAACTGAAAAACAGAGAAATCACTGGAAATAAACGTTTTTCATCAAAGAAAAATACCTTGATTCAGTGACATCAGAGACCTGGGGCCTCATGCATCAAAGAATGCACAGTTTTCACACTAAGACTTGGCGTACGGACAAATTTAGAAAAGTGCAGCGCACAAGAAAATTGGGATGTATAAAGCCGTGCACGTGGCTGCGCATCTTTCCTTTATAAATCCTAATTTGTGGGAAATTGAGCGCAGCTGCTGGTTAGCCCTGTCACTACCCATAAATACATATGTAAATTAGTATAAATACCCGGAAATTAGTACAAATGCCCCACCACGTGGGGAAATAACCATGGCAACGTCCTTGTTTGTGGCAGTATAAGTATTTATAATAATAATAATGATATATTTTATTTAAAAGGTGCTTTCAGTGAATATAAGGTCACCTCAAAAGAACAAAAATAATAAATTTTAAAGAAAAGAAAATCCAAATAAAATAAATAAATAAGTAAAGAGATCCAAGTGCAAATGACTGTTGGAACAGCAGAGCGTTCAGCCGAGATTTAGACAGGCAGCGCGTCAGAGAGTCCTTTGAGTCGGGAAAGTGGACGTTTATTCTAAATAGTAGAATCGTGCAGAAGTTGTATATTTGCAGAATAGAGATGCTTTCTGCCCAGAAAGGCGCATTCACAAACTGAAGGATGACTGCAGCTAACCACTCAGACTATTTGCTGAATTTTTTGACCTGGGTGGGGTGTCAGCTTCACTCAGCTCAGCTGAACCGGTACCGTGGCTCCTTTTTAAAGTTTTGCTCAGAGATCCAGGATGATCAGTCTGGATTAATCTAAACACTAATAAACTATCATCAACATTTCCCAGCAGATCAATATGATCTCTGATCAATCGCTCCCTCTGAATCCTTCCATTGGCGATGTTCTCCATCAGAGCCAAAGAGCTCCATATTTACGCGGCTCACCTTTATGCAGCTACTGATATGCGTGTGATTGTCTCCACATCTGATCACCTTAAAAATAATCCAACATGACCTGCCTGGAGTTAATCTGCTTATCCAACCCTATTTAGTAGTGAGCAATTTCAAATTAATTGTCTAAATTATTTAAATTTGTAGACTATTTAAAGTGAATGATTGAAAGTGAATTTTCTAAATTAAGAATGTCACAGATTGTTTATGGATGTTTGTCTGTTTTGATTAGCATTGTTGGTGGTTTATATTTTGTTTTGTTTAATGGTATTTACACTTTGTAATGTTTTTTTTGTATTTACCTCGCATATAAAAAATGTGAGGTACATACATTTTTTGTACGGACTGGACCTGTCCGTGGTTAATGGGGACAGGGCCTGTCCGTGGTTAATGGGGACAGGGCCTGTCCGTGGTTAATGGGGACAGGGCCTGTCCGTGGTTAATGGGGACAGGGCCTGTCCGTGGTTAATGAGGACAGGGCCTGTCCGTGGTTAATGGGGACAGGGCCTGTCCGTGGTTAATGAGGACAGGGCCTGTCCGTGGTTAATGGGGACAGGGCCTGTCCGTGGTTAATGGGGACAGGGCCTGTCCGTGGTTAATGGGGACAGGGCCTGTCCGTGGTTATTGAGGACAGGGCCTGTCCGTGGTTATTGAGGACAGGGCCTGTCCGTGGTTATTGAGGACAGGGCCTGTCCGTGGTTATTGAGGACAGGGCCTGTCCGTGGTTAATGGGGACAGGGCCTGTCCGTGGTTAATGGGGACAGGGCCTGTCCGTGGTTATTGAGGACAGGGCCTGTCCGTGGTTATTGAGGACAGGGCCTGTCCGTGGTTATTGTTATTTTTGTTAGTCACATTATTTTACATTTTTATTTATCAATTGTATATTTTCTTTGACTCATTAAACATATTGTGTGATTTTTTATGTCTTTATATTTATATATACAATATGACTGTATGAATTACTTTATAATGGAAAATAAATATATATATTTAAAATTATATTAAGTTTTAATATAATTTAAGAGAGAGAGAGAGAACCCTCAAAAAAGCAGAAAATGTGGAATATCATCTGTGATATCATTATTGAGGTATTTAGAAAATATAGTGTGATATAATTTTTTGGCAGAATTGCCCTAACCCTCTATGGCATGGCGTTGCCCTCAGGCAACAAACCACATAGCTGTACCTCACATTGCTCCTTTATTTTATTTTTTGGGGGGCATGATTTTTGACATATTTTTGTCCAAAAAATAGTTCTTTTATGAATATAGTTTTTGTTTGATTTGTATTTCATTTCTCATAATCAGTGTAGACAATCTTGGTGTTCTAGACCAATGTTACCCTGAGGCAACAAACCCAAATCTGGTTCCAGGAGGTGTCAGAGTCCGATTTTATGATTGACATGTAATTAGGGACCACCAAGCTCCCAAAGAATGCAGGAAAATATTTCTTCCCCACAAAAATAAAAAGTCATGCCATTGGCTTTTATGTGTATTTCTGTTTTGATCATTTCTTTATTGCTTAGATCTTGCCATTTTAGCTAATTCCTTGTGTTAAATCAGTTTATTATTATTATCATTTGTGCTTTGGACTTGTTTCTTTAGACTAGTGTTTCTTTCTGTTTACTGATATATTTTATGGTTTCAGGTTTCTTTCAGGCTCTCTCCACTTTCTTTCATCTTTCTCTCTCCCTGCCAGTTTTCTGAAAAGTTGCTTTACAAAGATACTGCATCCATTTGTAGACGCAGCACATAATTACCGTATTGTTATGAACCCAATTTGGCCATTTAATCTTTGATTTAACCATTAAACATACAATGTAACAATGACAAAAACCTTCATGCAGTGGTGGTAGTTATACCATTAATCACTGCAGTATGCAGCTGCTCATGAGGTTGATCACAGGAATTTATCTCTCTTTTATATTTTTCCAGACTTTTCTTGAGTTTTGGAAATGGAATAAACTCTATTCAGCCCTCGAAACGCTGGGTAAAACATGTTTTAAGTGCATGTTCCCCATGTATAACATTTTTCTCCGATTAGTTTTCACCTGACCTCTGTGACTGCAGCGCATCCGTAGTTATAAATCCCAACACTTTCTTAGAGGATCAGTCTCTCCAGGAAAGAGGTGTTTATTTTGGGGCAAATTGCAACCCTCAATTAGTTAGCTTCTGACAAACCCACTGGATTCATTTACAGGTAGCGCATGTCAATAATTGTGGGTAATTTGAAAGTTTGAAAAGGATGACAATTTCCACTTTATCCATGTAAAGTATTTATTTTACTATAAATATCGTATAAAAAAAACAACAATATTTTCAAACAGACCCAAATGACTTTTTAATTCTTTTAATAGATTTGAAAGGTCGCTACTGTCTCCCATGGGACCCACAGGCCAAGTTTAGTTGGTTGAGCTTAAAACCAATCACTGGTCATTGTAACTTGCCGAGATGTATTTGTGAATAAACCAAGCTCAAACACAAAGCTTAAACTTAAGATAAGACAGGAGCTCTGCTAACACAACAATCTAACTTTGAAGATTGTTTTGCACTTTTACAAAGTAAGCTTTACAGCTACTTTAAATCTTAAATTTAAATATTAAACAATTTAAAATTGTGTAATGTATCTACAATGAAACCATCCATCCATCCATCCATCTTCTTCCGCTTATCCGAGGTCGGGTCGCGGGGGTAGCAGCTTCAGAAGGGAGGCCCAGACTTCCCTCTCCCCGGCCACTTCTTCCAGCTCTTCCGGGGGAATCCCGAGGCGTTCCCAGGCCAGCCGAGAGACATAGTCCCTCCAGCGTGTCCTGGGTCTTCCCCGGGGCCTCCTCCCGGTGGGACGTGTCCAGGAGGCATCCTGACCAGATGCCCGAGCCACCTCAACTGGCTCCTCTCGATGTGAAGGAGCAGCGGCTCTACTCTGAGTCCCTCCCGGATGACTGAGCTTCTCACCCTATCTCTAAGGGAGAGCCCAGCCACCCTACGGAGAAAACCCATTTCGGCCGCTTGTATCCGCGATCTCGTTCTTTCGGTCATGACCCAAAGCTCATGACCATAGATGAGGGTGGGAACATAGATCGACCGGTAAATCGAGAGCTTCTCTTTTTGGCTCAGCTCTTTCTTCACCACGACGGACCGGTACAATGCCCGCTTAACGGCAGACGCTGCACCAATCCGCCTGTCGACCTCCCGCTCCCTTCTTCCCCCATTCGTGAACAAGATCCCGAGATACTTAAACTCCTCCACTTGGGGCAGGACACCCCCCCTGACCTGGAGAAGGCACTCTACCCTTTTCCGGCTCAAGACCATGGCCTCGGATTTGGAGGCACTGATCCCCATCCCGGCCGCTTCACACTCGGCTGCGAACCGCTCCAGCGAGAGCTGCAGATCCCGACCTGATGAGGCCAGTAGAACCACATCGTCTGCAAAAAGCAGAGATGAGATCCTAAGGCCACCAAATCGGATCCCCTCAACACCTTGGCTGCGCCTAGAAATTCTGTCCATGAAAATGATGAACAGAATCGGTGACAAAGGGCAGCCCTGGCGGAGTCCAACTCTCACCGGAAACGAGCCCGACTTACTGCCGGCAATGCGGACCAGACTCTGACACTGGTCATACAGGGACCTGACAGCCCGTATCAAAGTGCCCGGTACCCCATACTCCCGGAGAACCCCCCACAGGGCTCCCCGAGGGACACAGTCGAACGTTTTCTCCAAGTCCACAAAACACATGTAGACTGGTTGGGCGAACTCCCATGCACCCTCCAGGACCCTGCCGAGAGTGTAGAGCTAGTCCAGTGTTCCACGACCAGGACGAAAACCACACTGCTCTTCCTGAATCCGAGGTTCAACTATCCGACGGACCCTCCTCTCCAGGACCCCCGAATAGACCTTGCCAGGGAGGCTTAAGAGTGTGACCCCTCTATAATTGGAGCACACCCTCCGGTCCCCCTTTTTGAACAGGGGGACCACCACCCCGGTCTGCCAGTCCAGGGGAACTGCCCCCGATGTCCATGCGATATTGCAGAGTCGCGTCAACCAACACAACCCTACAACATCCAGAGCCTTAAGGAACTCCGGGCGGATCTCATCCACCCCCGGGGCCTTGCCACCGAGGAGCTTTTTAACCACCTCGGCGACCTCGTCCCCAGAGATTGGAGAGCCCAACCCAGAGTCCCCAGGCTCCGCTTCCTCAGTGGAAGCATGTTGGTGGGATTGAGGAGGTCTTCGAAGTACTCTGCCCACCGGCCCACAACGTCCCGAGTAGAGGTCAGCAGTACACCATCCCCACTATAAACAGTGTTGGTGCTGTACTACTTCCCCCTCCTGAGACGCCGGATGGTGGACCAGAATCGCCTCGAAGCCGTACGGAAGTCTTTCTCCATGGCCTCTCCAAACTCCTCCCACGCCCGAGTTTTTGCCTCAACAACCGCCCGAGCCGCATGCCGCTTCGCCCGCCGGTACCCATCAGCTGCTTCCGGAGTCCCACAGGCCAAAAAGGCCCGATAGGACTCCTTCTTCAGCCTGACGGCATCCCTCACCAACGGTGTCCACCAACGGGTTCGAGGGTTGCCGCCGCGACAGGCACCGACAACCTTGCGGCCACAGCTCCGATCGGCCGCCTCGACAATGGAGGCACGGAACATGGTCCACTCAGACTCCATGTCCCCCACCTCACCCGGGCAGTGTTCGAAGTTTTGCCGGAGATGGGAGTTAAAGCTCCATCTCACAGGGGATTCCGCCAGACGTTCCCAGCAGACCCTCACAACACGTTTGGGCCTGCCAGGTCTGACCGGCTTTCGCCCCCACCACCGGAGCCAACTCACCACCAGGTAGTGGTCAGTGGACAGCTCCGCACCTCTTTTCACCCAAGTGTCCAAGACATACGGCCGCAGATCCGATGAAACGATGACAAAGTCGATCATCGAACTGCGGCCTAGGGTGTCCTGGTGCCAAGTGCACATATGGACACCCTTATGCTTGAACATGGTGTTCGTTATGGACAATCCATGGCGAGCACAGAAGTCCAGCAACAGAACACCACTCGAGTTCAGGTCGGGCGGGCCGTTCCTCCCAACCACGCCCCTCCAGGTCTCACTGTCATCGCCCACATGAGCGTTGAAGTCCCCCAGCAGAACAAGGGAGTCCCCAGGAGGAGCACTCTCCAGTACCCCCTCTAAGGACTCCAAAAAGGGTGGGTAATCTGAACTGTCGTTCGGCCCGTAAGCACAAACGACAGTCAGAACCCATCCCCCCACCCGTAGGCGGAGGGATGCTACCCTCTCGTTCACCGGGGTAAACCCCAACGTACAGGCGCCGAGATGGGGGGCAACAAGTATGCCCACTCCTGCCCGACGTCTCTCACCCTGGGCAACTCCAGAGTGGAAGTATGTCCAGCCCCTCTCAAGGAGACTGGTTCCAGAACCAGAGCCATGCGTCGAGGTGAGACCGACTATTTCTAGCCGGAACCTCTCGACCTCACACACTAGCTCTGGCTCCTTCCCCACCAGAGAGGTGACATTCCATGTCCCAAGAGCCAGTTTCTGCAACGAGGATCGGACCGCCAGGGTCCCCTCCCTTGGCCGCCACCCATCACACAGTGCACCCGACCCCTTTGGCCCCTCCCACGGGTGGTGGGCCCATGGGAGGGGGGGCCCATGTTTCCTCTTCGGGCTGAGCCCGGCCGGGCTCCATGGGTAAAAGCCCGGCCACCAGACGCTCGCCATCGTGCCCCCCCTCCAGGCCTGGCTCCAGAGTGGGGCCCCGGTGACCCGCATCCGGGCGAGGGAACACCAAGTCCAAGGTTTTCCTTCGTCATTGGGGTCTTCGGGCTACGCTTTGTCTGGTCCCTCGCCTAGGACCTGTCTGCCTTGGGTGACCCTACCAGGGGCATGAAGCCCCAGACAGCATAGCTCCTAGGATCATTGGGACACTCAAACCCCTCCACCACGATAAGGTGGCAGCCCAAGGAGGAGTAATGAAACCATTACATCAAATTTAACAATTCTGTCACCAATAAACAGCTTTAAAATGTTAGCATATATGAGGGACCTTGAAGGTCTGGGAAGTTTCTTAATTAATTTATTCCATGTAAATATATGCTCTAAATACTGTATAACCAGCACTACATTGTATTTTAAGATCTGATTGTTTAACTGGAAATTAATAGATTTTTACTTCAATTTATTTTTCTTGGGTTGTTTTTAAGACTCTATAATTGTGTGTTTAAGTATCGTCAGCAACGTATTGTCAGCAAAAAAAATTACCCAGTAATTTTTTTACATTTTCAAAATGTCGAGAGAGAGAGAGAGAGAGAGAGAGAGAGAGAGAGAGAGAGAGAGAGAGAGAGAGAGAGAGATTAGACCCCCTGCATGTTATTGTTAACACTAGAAAATTCCTGAAGAAATTTAACCGGGGCCTGCCAAAGTGTGCCCATCGGTTTGGGCCCGGCGTTGTAATGCTAGAAATTAGCATCAATGCTAAAGAACGCTGCAATGTAATCAATAGCATGTGGAGAATCACAAGAATGTTAAGTAAGGTGGACGTGCACTATTCAGTATGATTTAAAATGTTGTCAAGGCTTTTATTTTGAAATTTTTGTTAAGCTTCATTTGAAAGGGCCAAACTAATCCCATGTATAACAGTCATTGGGTTAAATCAGTTATATAATGCTCAAAAGAGCAATTACCTGATTTAAAAATATTCAAGGGTTTTATTTTGAAATTTTCAGTATGCTTCATGTTAAAGTTCCAAACTAATCCCATGCGTAACAGTTACTGAGTTAAATCAGTTATATACAGCCCATAGCAGCAAGTAGTTCTAAAGGCCAGTTCAGTCCTGATCTGTTTCAACTGAGTATTCCACTATAGTTAGTCCTAACCAACAGCCAATAGCCTCCTGAGTTCCGTTGCTATGGTAAATAATTGTCTCAGCCAAGTGTGAGCTGTGAGTCAGACATGCTGGGGGACACAATTCTCAGTTTGAGCCAGCCAGTTTTACTGAAAAAAAGCATTGGGAACAAATCCTTCCCGTTCAGGAACCGTAATACATATTCGAAAAGCGTTTGAAGCGTATGAGTACGGTGGCCGACAGGTGCAAATGCGCAGCAAAAGAGAAAACATGCAAACAAAAAAGAAGACACCCCCGAATGAAATGCAGCAAACAAAAAGAGAGACGCAAACACCCCCGAATGAAATGCAGCAAACAAAAAGTGTTGAAAACGGAAGTGCTCCAGACCACTAGGGGGAGTCAAAGAAAATAGTATTCATTTCTATGGGACCAGATGCAAGATTCTTCTTCTTCTTCTTCTTGGTATTTATTGGCGGTTGGCAACAAACTTACAGTAGCATTACCGCCACTTACCAGTATGGAGTGTGGTTCGAGATGGTCTATAAACTTTCACTTTCTACCTTTTCCCTCCATTAACTCCTGATTAAACATACCCCCACACATACACACCTGCTTATATTATCCAACTTGCTTATAACTTTATATACCCCTCTTTGATATTCTTTACACATTCACACCCAACTTGCTCTACTCATATCCTATGAAATAGCTTTGTTTTTTTAAGATACCGAATAATTATTTGAATATGTCTACTCCCGAAATCTCTCCTCAAAAATTCTATTAAATTAAACCTTTCTTTAATACCTACACACTCTCTCAGCATGCATCTTCTCTCTTCTTCATACTTACAACACTCTAAAATAACATGCTCTATTGTTTCAGACTTCTCACAATAATCACACTTTCCAGATGCAAGATTCAGAGAGATACCTTTACTTTCTTTCAAATTTCTTTCTCTGAATCTTGCATCTGGTCCCATAGAAATGAATACTATTTTCTTTGACTCCCCCTAGTGGTCTGGAGCACTTCCGTTTTCAACACTTTTTGTTTGCTGCATTTCATTCGGGGGTGTTTGCGTCTCTCTTTTTGTTTGCTGCATTTCATTCGGGGGTGTTTGCGTCTCTCTTTTTGTTTGCTGCATTTCATTCGGGGGTGTCTTCTTTTTTGTTTGCATGTTTTCTCTTTTGCTGCGCATTTGCACCTGTCGGCCACCGTATATGAGAGGGCTATGTGTCTTCTGCTATAGTCCCGAGATTCATATCTCTACGTCACTCACAGCATTAACAGCGATGAGAGAAAGAAATGGTTTGCCCAGATCTGAAAATGTAGTCAAATACATGGGAGACAGCCTGAGACAGCCTCAGAAAATCCTGTCGCATGACTTTGCTCTGAAGCACCGTGACAGAAAACCGTACGATGTAGATAAATTTCGAAAACATTTTACCGGAGCAGACATGCGTATCAATGTCAGGACCGATTTTGATACCAATCGTGTGATATTTGTGGACGTGATGGCGATTTCAAAATTATTTTGGGGTGAAAAATTCTCTTCATTTCTCACTCTAGCGGAGCTGCAATCAGGAAGACTCGCACTCTAATTTTAGGAAAAATGAGAAACTTTGGGTCACTTAGAGACAAATTGTGGACAAACCGTAATTGGTATCGACGAGCCGTCTTCACTTTCGAAGAGATCACAGACGTATCTACAAAATGAAATTTGAATGGCATTTCTAGGTGAATTCGTGAGGACACAGAAAATCCTCAAAATAGGGTATTTGTAGGATTTTTCCCATTGACTTATAATGGGGTTTTTTTTCGTTGTTTTTTGCGAATCATGTCGCCATGTTAACCCGAATCCCACCAAAAGTAATAGCTCCAATGGCGTGAATTTTCTGCACGTTTTGATACCTCATTTGTAGGTGTGCACGCAGCGGTATGAGCCGCATTAACGTTAACGGTTACGGAAGAAAAATAAAGATTAAAGAGACGCTTCTCTCCGACAATAGTAATAGGTTCCTGCCATTGCTTTGCATGGCAGGCCCCAACTAGAAAATTTCGGAAGAAATTTAGCCGGGGCCTGCCAAGGCGCGCCCGTCGGGCATGGGCCCGGCGTCGTCACGCCACAAATCGGCGTCGACGCTAAAGAACGCCGCGACGTAATCAGTGGCACGCGGAAAACCGCAAGAACGTTAAGCGAGGCGGACGTGCACCATTCGGTACGATTTAAAATGTTGTCAAGGCTTTTATTTTGGAAGTTTTGTTAAACTTCATTTCAAAGGGCCAAACTAATCCCATGCGTAATAGTCCTTGGGTTAAAATAGTTATATAATGCTCAAAACACAAGTAGCTGATGTAAAAATATTCAAGGCTTTTATTTTGAAATTTTCAGTATGCTTCATTTCAAAGGGCCAAACTAATCCCATGTGTAACAGTGCTTTGGATGAAAAAGTCATACAAAGCCAAAAACAGCAATTACATGATGTAAAAATATTCAAGGCTTTTATTTTGAAATTTTCAGTATGCTTCATTTCAAAGGGCCAAACTAATACCATGTGTAACAGTGCTTTGGATGAAAAAGTCAAATAAAGCCAAAAAGAGCAATTACATGATGTAAAAATATTCAAGGCTTTTATTTTGAAATTTTCAGTATGCTTCATTTTAAAGTTCCGAACTAATCCCATGTGTAACAGTGCTTTGGATGAAAAAGTCATACAAAGCCAAAAACAGCAATTACCTGATGTAAAAATATTCAAGGCTTTTATTTTGAAATTATTATTATGCTCCATTTTAAAGGTCCGAACTAATCCCATGTGTAACAGTACTTTGAATGAAAAAGTCATATAAAGCCAAAAAGAGCAATTACATGATGTAAAAATATTCAAGGCTTTTATTTTGAAATTTTCAGTATGCTTCATTTCAAAGGGCCAAACTAATCCCATGTGTAACAGTGCTTTGGATGAAAAAGTCAAATAAAGCCAAAAAGAGCAATTACGTCATGTAAAAATATTCAGGGCTTTTATTTTGAAATTTTCAATATGCTTAATTTTAAACTTCCAAACTAATCCCATGTGTAACAGTTACTGAGTTAAATCAGTTATATACAGCCCATAGCAGCAAGTAGTTCTAAAGGCCAGTTCAGTCCTGATCTGTTTCAACTGAGGATAGATAGAACTACAGTGATGCGTATTTGTAGTCCAAATCAGCAGCCAATAGCCTCTTGAGATCCGTTGCTATGTTAAATAAGTTTCACACCAAGGTGTGAAGTGTTAGTGAAAGAGCCTGAGAGCCTCAGAAAATCCTGTCGCATGACTTTGCTCTGAAGCACCGTGACAGAAAACCGTACGGTCTAGATAAATTTCGAAAACATTTTACCGGAGCAGACAGGCGTATCAATGTCAGGACCGATTTTGATACCAATCGTGCGATATTTGTGGGCGTGATGGCGATTTCAAAAATGATTTGGGTTGAAAAAGTTGTCTTGATCTCTCACTCTAATCAGTGAGAGAAGCACTCTAACTTTAGGAAAAATGAGAAACTTTGGGTCGCTTAGAGGCAAATTGTGGACAAACCGTAACTGGTATCGACGAGCCGTCTTCACTTTCGAAGAGATCACAGACGTATCTACAAAATGAAATTTGAATGGCATTTCTAGGTGAATTCGTGACGACACAGAAAATCCTCAAAAATAGGGTATTTCCAGGATTTTTCCCATTGACTTATAATGGGGTTTTTTTCGTAGTTTTTTGTGAATTATGTCGCCACGTTAACCCCAAATCCCACCAAAAATAATAGCTCCAATGGCGTGAATTTTCTGCACGTTTTGATACCTCATTTGTAGGTGTGCACGCAGCGGTATGAGCCGCATTAACGTTAACGGTTACGGAAGAAAAATAAAGACTAGAAAATTTCGGAAGAAATTTAGCCGGGGCCTGCCGAGGCGCGCCCGTCGGGCATGGGCCCGGCGTCGTCGCGCCACAAATCGGCGTCGACGCCAAAGAACGCCGCGACGTAAGCAGTGGCACGCGGAGAACCGCAAGAACGTTAAGCGAGGCGGACGTGCACCGTTCGGTACGATTTAAAATGTTGTCGAGGCTTTTATTTTGGAAGTTTTGTTAACCCTTCTAGGACTACCATTATAAAAGTCCGCATGAGCATCTTTTTACATTTTTGGATGCTGCAGAGTCATTATTAGGAGCACTCCAATGTTCTTTACATCTATAAAATCCTTATAAGTCCTCCTTTCCAAGTTTGTATGCCATTTATCAATAATAACTGATTAAAAATAGAAAATTTGCAAAACAATAACAAGAACTCCATCCGTTTATAATTTTTTTGACATATTTTTGTAAATATGAAGAGTTTCCTAACTTTATTTACCAAAGTTCCCAATACAAAAAAGTTGCACACAAGCCTTCTAAACCAAACACAATTTATTTGGAGTTTTTTCAAAGCTTCGTTTCAAAGTTACAGCCAATTTTCTAAAAACAATAAAACGAGGGAAAATAAAAAAAATGCTTTTATCAGTGCAATCAGAAAAAAGAAGTGCAGAAGATACATTGCACATTGTACATCAACAATAAAATACAAACATTTAAATGAAAGTGTGTCAGTCTTTGTGTATTCACATGAGAAAATGTCTGTCCACATGACAGACATTTGCAAGAGCAGAGCCAAATAGCACGTGCAGGAAACGGAAATGACTTTCATGAAATCTCACCTGAAGTCATGTGACATTTCATGAAATCTCGTAGTATTTCATTCTGTCAACGTCAGAACAACACAGGAAGTGATTGGCCAGACCCGAGCTGATCTACAAATAGAGGGATGGATGCCACATCATGTTTGTGGACCCATCCTTTTTACTATAAATCTGTGAACTCGTCTGCGCGCGCACAGCAACTCGGGGGGGATGTTTAGGGTCGGAAAAGGAAGCGCAATTCTTACAGTTTAATATGCAAAAAAAAAAATTGCTCTACCTTACGTGGTTCGAATTCTACCGGCATTTGAAAAATATGTATGCATCTCAGATCGCCGGCGATCTGGTAGCCCGAATCGGGTTAAACTTCATTTCAAAGGGCCAAACTAATCCCATGCGTAATAGTCCTTGGGTTAAAATAGTTATATAATGCTCAAAACACAAGTAGCTGATGTAAAAATATTCAAGGCTTTTATTTTGAAATTTTCAGTATGCTTCATTTCAAAGGGCCGAACTAATACCACGTGTAACAGTGCTTTGGATGAAAAAGTCAAATAAAGCCAAAAAGAGCAATTACCTGATGTAAAATTATTCAAGGCTTTTATTTTGAAATTTTCAGAATGCTTCATTTCAAAGGGCCAAACTAATACCACGTGTAACAGTGCTTTGGATGAAAAAGTCAAATAAAGCCAAAAAGAGCAATTACCTGATGTAAAAATATTCAAGGCTTTTATTTTGAAATTATTATTATGCTCCATTTTAAAGTTCCAAACTAATCCCATGTGTAACAGTGCTTTGGATGAAAAAGTCATATAAAGCCAAAAACAGCAATTACCTGATGTAAAAATATTCAAGGCTTTTATTTTGAAATTATTATTATTCTCCATTTTAAAGTTCCAAAGTAATCCCATGTGTAACAGTGCTTTGGATGAAAACGTCAAATAAAGCCAAAAACAGCAATTACCTGATGTAAAAATATTCAAGGCTTTTATTTTGAAATTATTATTCTCCATTTTAAAGTTCCAAACTAATCCCATGTGTAACATTGCTTTGGATGAAAAAGTCATATACGGCCAAAAAAAGCAATTACCTGATGTAAAAATATTCAAGGCTTTTATTTTGAAATTATTATTATTTTCCATTTTAAAGTTCCAAAGTAATCCCATGTGTAACAGTGCTTTGGATGAAAACGTCAAATAAAGCCAAAAACAGCAATTACCTGATGTAAAACTATTCAAGGCTTTTATTTTGAAATTATTATTATGCTCCATTTTAAAGTTCCAAACTAATCCCATGTGTAACATTGCTTTGGATGAAAAAGTCATATACGGCCAAAAAAAGCAATTACCTGATGTAAAAATATTCAAGGCTTTTATTTTGAAATTATCATTATTCTCCATTTTAAAGTTCCAAAGTAATCCCATGTGTAACAGTGCTTTGGATGAAAACGTCAAATAAAGCCAAAAACAGCAATTACCTGATGTAAAACTATTCAAGGCTTTTATTTTGAAATTATTATTATGCTCCATTTTAAAGTTCCAAACTAATCCCATGTGTAACAGTTACTGAGTTAAATCAGTTATATGCAGCCCATAGCAGCAGTAGTTCTAAAGGCCAGTTCTCAGTCCTGATCTGTTTCAACTGAGGGTAGATAGAACTACAGCGATGCGTATTCGTAGTCCAAATCAGCAGCCAATAGCCTCTTGAGTTCCGTTGCTATGGCAAATAATGGTCTCAGCAGGTGTGAGCTCTGAGCTGTGAGCTCTCAAACACACAAGTGTGTTTGAGCAAACACACTTTACTGAAAAAAAGCATTGGAAACAAATCCTTCTTGTTCGGGAACCGTAATACATATTCGAAAAGCGTTTCGAGCGTATGACAGTTCAATGTGTCTTCTGCGATAGTCCCGAGATTCATATCTGTACCTCACTCAGAGCATTTACAGCGATGAGAGAAAGAAATGTTGTGCCCATATCTGATCCGAGAGCGGCTGTCACTGTAATTTCAGCAAAAATGAGAAAGTTTGGGTCGCTTAGAGGCAAATTGTGGACAAACCGTAACTGGTATCGACGAGCCGTCTTCACTTTCGAAGAGATCACAGACGTATCTACAAAATGAAATTTGAATGGCATTTCTAGGTGAATTTGTGACGACACAGCAAATCCTCAAAAATAGGGTATTTCTAGGATTTTTCCCATTGAGTTATAATGGGGTTTTTTTCGTAGTTTTTTGCGAATTATGTCGCCACGTTAAGCCCAAATCCCACCACAAGTAATAGCTCCAATGGCGTGAATTTTCTGCACGTTTTGATACTTCATTTGTAGGTGTGCACCCAGCGGTACGAGCCGCATTAACGGTTACGGAAGAAAAATAAAGTTCTATAATAATAATATTAAAGAGACGCTTCTCTCCGACAATAGTAATAGGTTCCTGCCATTGCTTTGCATGGCAGGCCCCAACTAGAAAATTTCGGAAGAAATTTAGTCAAATACATGGGAGACAGCCTGAGACAGCCTCAGAAAATCCTGTCGCATGACTTTGCTCTGAAGCACCGTGACAGAAAACCGTACGATGTAGATAAATTTCGAAAACATTTTACCGGAGCAGACATGCGTATCAATGTCAGGACCGATTTTGATACCAATCGTGTGATATTTGTGGACGTGATGGCGATTTCAAAATTATTTTGGGGTGAAAAATTCTCTTCATTTCTCACTCTAGCGGAGCTGCAATCAGGAAGACTCGCACTCTAATTTTAGGAAAAATGAGAAACTTTGGGTCACTTAGAGACAAATTGTGGACAAACCGTAATTGGTATCGACGAGCCGTCTTCACTTTCGAAGAGATCACAGACGTATCTACAAAATGAAATTTGAATGGCATTTCTAGGTGAATTCGTGAGGACACAGAAAATCCTCAAAATAGGGTATTTGTAGGATTTTTCCCATTGACTTATAATGGGGTTTTTTTTCGTTGTTTTTTGCGAATCATGTCGCCATGTTAACCCGAATCCCACCAAAAGTAATAGCTCCAATGGCGTGAATTTTCTGCACGTTTTGATACCTCATTTGTAGGTGTGCACGCAGCGGTATGAGCCGCATTAACGGTTACGGAAGAATAAAGAATATTAAAGAGACGCTTCTCTCCGACAATAGTAATAGGTTCCTGCCATTGCTTTGCATGGCAGGCCCCAATAATAAAGAAACCTTTCTTGGGAGAATAGTAATAGGTTCCTGCCATTGCTTTGCATGGCAGGCCCCAATAAGGAAATTTCGCGCATGCAGACAACGCTAGCGGGCAAAAAGACAATTCTTCTACATGTCATCCATAGCCACGGTAGAATAATTCCGTTAACTCAATCAAACTTGGACATGTAGGTATTATTAATTTCGTGCTATGCTCCACAGCAAAGGGAAAACCCGTTAAAGTACAACTCAAAAACACATCTTTCTCCCTCTCTGTATCAGCGCAGCTACACGCAGACTTGTTGCCATAGCAACTGACAACAATGACACACACAAAAAAAAACACTCAGATATTTCCCACACAAAGAGCAGAACATTCAGTCTGTTGCAGTAGTATGGTTTTAGGCTTAATGTTTATTTTGCGATTATTTATAAGTGATTGCTGTGATACGAGGAGAAAACTATAAATATATTGCTGCACTTTACTGTATGGCTAGCTCGCTGTTACTGTCTCTTACTCTGCAGTTGTGGAGTCACAATGTCTGGGATCATGAGCGCCCCCTGCCTTGAGACAAGAGAACTGCCTACCTCACCTCGAATCTGTTCTCTGGTTTCTGATCGCTCCTCAGCACATGAAACACGTTACACACACAGTTGGTGACAAAAAACACTGTACATTATATACATAAACTAATTTATGAAAAATCAGTTCATACATTAAATGTTTTTTAGCCATTTTATTGTCGACACACAGACAGGACGAGCATGCTACCATAGAATGGCAGCCAGTGCAGTTAGTGAGAGGTTGATCAATCCCAGGTGAGGCTCAACTCGCTGCTGCCTCACCGGCTTCGCTTCTGAGCATTTGAATGGGAAAATGTGAAAATTCAGCAATTTTGAAGAAAAAATAATCAAAATTGGGTGAGAATAGCAATATAAATTATTTTATCATTATATATTATTTTTCCATGAGCACCTGCATCCCCTGATATGTCTGTTAAGGCTAAGATGGAGCGGCACTGAAAGCAGCTCTTTAAACCATTCAGACTACGAACACAACAGAGACACAATCAAAACTGTCAGATGACTTATTACCCGCGATAATAACTCAGAAATCGTCCAAATTAGGATGTATTTTTATTTCTTTCCTACTTACGGAAAGTTTCTGTTTATATCGTAGGTTGTGGTGCCTTTCTATCCTAAAGAAAGATATAAAACTTCAGATATTTCACAAAAAGATTCTAACATTCATTGAAAAACCTCACATAACCTTATATTAAAGCAGAAAGTACGGCGCCCACAGTAAGAAAGGCTTACAGTATTCAATTATGCTGCATAACTGACCAGTACAGTATTGCTAGGGAACGCAAAAGTTTGCGAGGGAACGCAAAAGAAAAAAAAATTCCCCATGTCCCCATGTTAGGTCGAGGGCTCTAGCACCACCTAGCGTCAATCTGTGCACATCCCGGAGCATAGATATTTTTAAAGTGTCTTTGTGAGACTGCAGCTTCCAGTTCTATTATTACACTGAACATAATTTAAGATTGTTGTCTATTGTTTGTCCAGGTTGATCAGAAAAGTGATCTATTATTGTTACAAGTTATTTTTTTAGTGGCCGATGAGTATTTATTTAAAAAAACATAACAAAAAAAAAAAAAAAACTGATGCTTGGATTTGCGCAGAGTATTCCGACTGCTTAAAACCATTCCTCTTGATTTTGGTTCCTTTAAGGATTTCGCCAGTTCAATCTTTGTAAGTAAAGCAAGATTAATAACTGACGAAAACCAAACTACTACATTAAATTATGAGTTTAGAGGTGATGATCAAATTAAATAGAGGCATTTATTGCCCTCTTACTTTTCAGATTAGTCTTTAACTCCCTTTTTGAACAGGGTCATCAGCGAAGACTCAGCGTTCCCTTACCTGTTTAAATTGCTCCTCGTAGGTCCACTCTTGCTGGGAATGGAAGTGCGCGGACTGAGACTCTGTGCGTGAAACTTGATCAGTGGTAAGGAAGCGCACCGTGGCGCCCTTTGGAGACAAACAAGCTTCATGGAGTTGGAAAGAGTTTGACATGTCTTTGTGATTCTCCTCTTCATCAGTGATCTCCTGCTCATCTGTGACCCACACCTCCTCACCAGTGCAAGGTTTTAAATTCCCGTCCTTGTCCTCCCGGTGAAGACGCATCATCCCGGTGGAGGAACCAGCTCCAGCTGCGAGAGTGTTGCCAAGCGCGCCGTGGTAGTGGCTAAAAGCCACAGCTTGCTGATGGATCTGGGACTGTACCACACTGCGGAAAGTTCTGTTTTTTCCCTCCTGCTGGAGCTTCTCCTCTACGGCAAAACGAGCTGCTTGTTGGCGCTGTAGATCGTCCATTACCGCCTCCAGACTGGTCCCGCCGCCCCCGGTGACAGCATGGTGGAAGCCGCTGTAGCAGGGTTCAGATGCCGCCTGAAGTGGAAGGTTGCGGGGGGCCGAGCAGGAGTCAGGCTGTCAAGAGATCATAAGTTAATCTTTTTACCCCTTGATTACTTGCATTTTCAGCTAAAAACTTCTGCTGTGATGAGTCTAATTGATTCAGAAATAATTTGGGTCACTTAAAATATGAAAATGTCTACAAGAAAGTAAAATATAAAATAACTTAAGTAACATCAGCTCAAGTTATTGACACACTGACAAAGTAAACCTGAGCTATTGTGAAGTTGCAGAGGTTTAACGTCTAGACAGAAATAAAGACACTTACCATACGTTTGCTTGCCATCTTTTTCCAGGAGTTATTCAAAGTTGACTTTCAATCCAAGAATACAAGATTTAAATATTTGATTGACTAACAATAACTGTTGAATGTGGGTGACCTGACCTGAATTTGGCAACAAGTGGTGCTTGTTCATCACAATGAATGCAGAGACCAGCCCTACCAACGCATTAACACCTCTGATCCTGAGACACCACTTTCATCAAGATGACTAGGCTGCACCTCTGAGATGCCGAGCAATGGCTAAATCATGTTCCTGACACTCAGTAAACTTTACTTGAGGATATTGCATCTGAGTTATGAAGCATTTTTATCAGTTTTTCTGCTGTCTGATTTTCAGAATAGAATTTGCACACGTTTTACACAGGATGACTGTGTGAATATTGATAAATGTCTACTAACAGGTCTTGTAGTTGTTTCTTTATTACAATTCTCTGTGTAAAATTGTATTTCGCCCACAATCAGATTCTAGTGGACGAATCTGATTGTGAGCACAGAAGTTTCTACTCATCTTCAAGACATCAACCACTGTTTGGTGGTAAATAATCTATTCATGGGTCACTCTAATAAAATGTTCACATGTGATTTATTAGGACTTTAGAAAAACTTATCCATCCATCCATTTTCTGTTCACCCTTGTCCCTAATCGGTTTGGGAGGGTTGCTGGTGCCTATCTCCAGCTACGTTCCAGGCGAGAGGTGGGGTCACCCTGGACAGGTCGCCAGTCTGTCGCAGGGCAACACAGGAAAAACAACCATGCACACACACCTAGGGAGAATTTAGAGAGACCAATTAACCTGACAGTCATGTTTTTGGACTGTGGGAGGAAGCCGGAGTACCCGGAGAGAACCCACACATGCACAGGGAGAACATGCAAACTCCATGCAGAAAGACCCTGGCTGGGAATCGAACCCAGGACCTTCTTGCTGCAAGGCAACAGTGCTACCAACTGCACCACTGTTGTGAATCAGTGCAACACAAATAAACTGACCTGAATTTAATGCATGGAAATTTTAATATTTGGTCTTTAAAGTGGAGTTGTTAAGTTACATTTAACATGTATCAGCTGAGAAGAGTCCACCTGCATGTGCAGATGTCATACTCAGCATGCAGAGGATGTAAGTTGTTAGCGGTTTTAATCTGAATTCAACACATATCACATACCACACACATTGGTATGTGTGTGGTATGTGATATGTTGTCTTGTCTCTGAGAGAGTAGTGCAAATAACCCAAACTAATCAGAACAAGATAGTGGTTTTTACGTTAAATTGCTTTAAAATGCATAACCCTTGCTTTCAGAGAAAAACTAATAATTAATAATGTGCTATTTATCCTCAGAAACACACGGCAAGGATATGCTTCGTCTTTTTCTGACCCCTAGTCGGTTGTGGCAGATGGACGCTCGAACTGAGCCAGGCTCTGGTTCTGCTGGAGATTTCTATAAAAGGAAGATTTTCCTCTCCACTATTGCTGCTGGTGTGCACACTTGGTATGAAGTTGTTACTGTAAAGTCATCTGCATAACTCAAACTGTTTCCATGTGCTTGTCCAGAAGGAGTGAATGCTGCAAGTTAATGACTCAATGAAATCTATAGGTTTCCTTAGATAGCCACGTTCTAAACATATTTGAATAATAAACAGAGCTTAATAGTAATCAATTAATTGTAACCAAGTAATTGATTACTAAAATTAATTGAAATGTACGTATAACTGAATTGAAATGATTTTTTTGTAAAGCATCTTCAGGCAACATTTTGTAGTGTATATAATTCAACTGAATTGAATTGATTTATTTATTGCCCAGTTAGAATGACCTGTCAGGAATATGTAGTCTTAGATCATGTTAATAAATGTAGTTCAATTTATATAATTTAATACATTTTGTATGCCCAAAAAGTTATTTCTGCAAATAACAAATTAAATCCCGCAAATTACTCTCAAACTTTTTTGTAAATATAAAAGTTAAGGTTGAGGTACAGCAGTTGTTTTTGTTTTACATGTTGTACGGAAGAAAAGAGAAACTGTACTTGAAACGATGTTAATTTAGTGGTGAATGCAGTCAGTTTGTTTTCATTCAATTTGACCTGAAAGCACTAGAGAAGACAATAAGCCAGCTCCATCTAGTGGTCATGCAGAATTGTGCTATCCAATGAGATTTTGCCCTCTAATTTATAGGGGACAAAACCATTTTAAAAAGAATTTCTAGTATTCAGGCTGAATATCACTAATGGGAGTAAAACAGAAAGCCTGTGGCAACTGATTATAAACTACTGATTGTACAGGTGCATACAGATGTATGGTCAGTTTCAGACAGAGCAGCAAAGAGAGAAGGAAAGGGTTAATGTTGCAGAGAACTATTCTGCTTGAACATTGATTGCTGTACTTAAACAGCAACCATTGAATTAAAACAGAAATATTTAAGCAAGGTTTTAATATTTCTTTTTCTTCTATTTCATTTTGTTTTGAAATGGTTTTACATGGTTGCAAACAACTAGTAAACTGTAGTGTAAACGATTGTTGGGTAATAATATAATACCTACATACAACTATACATATACAGTTAACCCAAGTAGTTTTCTTTGTACTGGCACAAATACAGTAGTGGACAATTTGGTTCCCCTTCTCCTGAAGAGAAACAGTAACAACAGCCTACAAAACTATGTTGTGCCAAAAGAACAAGTAATGACAAGCGTCCTAGAAATATAGTGAAGTTGACAGAATTTGTCTTTGAAATGTAGTAGAGTGAACATCACAAGCTTTCAAAAAACAAGTAAAGTAAAAATACTCAAATATCAACTTTAGTACATTAGTCTAGTAAATGTATTCTGTTACAGATCACCACTGCACAAACAAAACTTTATGCCTTACGCCTTTATACCTTGTTCTACACATGTTTAACAATAGAAATATCATAAGTAGTGTTACGGCCCCTGGCCTCTTGAGGCTGTGCAGGCTCTTTGTTTTTTTTCTATTATGCAGGATCAGCTGTGCGGGCATAGCTTTCTGATTGGCTGCCTAGAGGCTGCAGGAGAGCAGCCACCCCATTGGAGCAGCAAAGCCAATCAGGCGTTGATGAGACCCACCTGCACCACATAAAAGACATCTGAGTTCATTCCTCCAGTGGGGCAGCTAGCAGGAAGAGGTTGTGTACAGCTGACCTCCACCTTCTGTGTTTGGTGACTGGTTTTGGACAGTTTGAACAATTTTGTTCTCGCTTATTTTGCCAAGTGGTGAATCTGCTTTAGGTAAATCTTGAACAAGCTAGAGGCTTGTGTTTGGGAGGTTTTGGTGCTCCCTTTTGTCCTTTCTTTTTGGTTGTTTTGAGTTACTTTAGACTGATGTGTTTGAACATCTTATTTAATTTTCACTCTGATTTCTGAATTTGTTGGTCCTATACTTTTGTTTAATTGGGTTAAGTTGTATTGTGTTTTGTTTCTGTGAAAACCTTTGTTTTGTAATAAATCATATTTTCATTCCCCTTTTTTCTCTGGACACATCTTTATGTTACCATCCCTGAACCCCTAGACCTTGGGGAGCGTAACATAAAACTTAGTATTTTTATTTATCTCTTTTTATAAAACAAAGGTTTTGATCTCTTACACATATATGGGAAGATACTATCATATGACAATTTCTGTACTAAATTAGATTAATTTGTTATATCAATCCTCTCTTAGGCCTTCTTGCATATCTAAAGGAGTAGTTATCCACAAACCTGATTCCAATTGCATGTCAATGATCACCTACAGGTCATACTTGTTGGATAAGTACAAATAATTTATACCAACATAGTGTGAAAGAGTTTATTTACACTTAATTAAATATCTGCAATATCCTGCATCACCTAAATGTAAAAAAAAATCATTTCAAAAAAATAAATGCCATCCATGCAAGATACTATTTTTGGATTGAGGTTTAATTTTAGAATAAATGGACTCATCACTACCTAATGTACAAGTCTATGAACTGCTTAGTTCCCCAGGCCAACAGAAAATTTAATCGGTTGTTAATTACTTTTAAATGTATCTATTTTAATTTTCCTCTAGATAAAAAAACAAACAAACTTATTGCCATTTAGTTAAATGTATAGCCTGATAAATACTGATCAGTTTTTTTCATACCAAGGGTTAGAAAAGAAATTTAACATCATGTAATGTAAAGCTCCATCAGATTGGAATAATTTACGTCCCTCATTTACATGTATGGCCTCTTTTCATATTTTTAACTTGTCTTTATTTACTTATTTTCAAACATCTTGCTCCTGCTTTCAATAAGACCAAAACTCTTTTATTCTAGCCCTACTCCTCTGACATGGATATTCACATGTACTCTGTACACATGCACTCTGTACATGTGAATATCAATTTGCATGTGAATATGCACTTTCTTATTTGGTATGAGTGTATGTAGCATGAAGTTGTCATGAATTTATATATACTTGTGTTTTGTCTTATTTTATTTATTTTTGTCTGACTGTTTTGTTTTTTTCTTGATTTACTTATTTCAAATTCTATTATTGTTTTTTTGTTGTTTTTTTAAGTACCGCCTCAAAAATGAGACAACACATCTCAAGGGGTTATACTTGAAGTAAATAATCAATGTTCATCTTATAGTTATAAACTAAATTAAAGCTGCAAGCAGCCTCGGGCGGCCCTCGCAGCAAGCGCCGCTCCGGCCTATTGGCCACCGCGGGGGTTCCAGCCACCGCAGAAGCTCTCGCGCGTTTTCCAGAGCCGCAGCCCGCTCCCCACCGCGGAAGCTCCGCCGCAGTTTCCAGCACCGCCGCCCGCCAGCCGCCGCAGAAGCTGTCGCGCATTTTCCCCGCCCGTCCACCGGGCGACACGCGTGAATGCGTTTGGCGGCGCTGCCCGACGACTGTCGAAAAATCTGGCGCAGATCGGTCGATGCGTCGAGGAGACACAACCCATGTATTAACTTAGGGGGCGCAGTGGAGCCAAATTACATCTCAAACCCGTCGGGCTCTTTAGAGGTGAACAAAGGTCATACATATCCAGTTTGGCGCCAATCGGATGATCTATGCCTAAATAAGAGCCAAACGTATGCATATGGCGAGGGACTGATATTCGCCGTTTGGCCACGCCCACACGGTTCAGCCAGCAGCGAGCATTGACAGAGTTTATCATCCAAATCATCTTGATTAGGTCAAGAGAGCCATAAACGGAGCTTTCCAAGTAAAAAAACGGCACTTCCTGTTCTGAGGGGGCGGGGCTTAGATGACGTCATAATATGATGACATAGGGTCGTCAAGGATCCCACCAGGGTCACTCGTGCAAAGTTTGGTGCAGAAGCTATCGACCGTTCACAGTAAAATACAAGACTTCCTGTTGTCAGAGGGCGTGGCCTACGTGATGTCATCATTTGACCATTGGATATTATTCTACACCCCAGGATGATCAATATCTCAAACTTTGGTGTCTCTGTGAGTTTTTGTTATAGAATTACAAATTATTTAATTTTTTTCCTATTTAATTCAACATTGAACTGTCATTCCGTAGGGCAATGCTGCCCTCTGGTGTCGAATTACTGAAATTACTGAAATAGTTACATTATTTCAGTAATTCGACACCAGAGGGCAGCATTGCCCTACACATGACAAAGCCCTTTGTATTACACAGTCGATCACAGGGGAACTTTGAGCCTTGCTAACCCCCCTTCCACCTGTTCAAATGTCACCATATTGATAACTTTGAATTGGACATGCCTTATGATCAGACTGACCGAGTTTGAAGCCGATCAATCGAAATCCCTAGGAGGATTTCGATCAAATACGAAGGCTGTAAACGTCAAAATCGAGGTCAAATGAACTTCAATCTAAAATGGCCGACTTCCTGTTGGGTTTAGAGCATGGCTCTAAGAGACTTTTTTGTACGTCCTGACAAGATACACATGTGTACCAAGTTTCGTAATTCTAAGTCAAAGCATGTCTTGGGGCTGATTTTTTAAAATATTCTATGGGGCAATGTAGAAATATTAGGCCACGCCCAACCAAATTTTGTTATGAATTCCTGTCGGGGGCTGGATAAGGATCCATCCTAGTGAGTTTGGAGCAGCTCTCCCCGAAACTGTGGAATTCAGAGCCAAACGAAATTCGACGGCGTTCGCAATGCCGCCACGCCCACCTGCTACATCTCAGCCGGTCGGGGTTGGAATCCACAACACACCAACATGTCTTCTGTCTCTGGACACAGTTTCATGTTGATTAGGTCAAAGGGCTAAGATAGCGACCGTTCACAGTAAAACATGACACTTCCTGTTCTCAGGGGGCGTGGCCTACTTAAAAAAATAATTTCACCACAGGGTATTTTAGGACACCCGATGACAATCAATCAATGAAAGTTTGGTCCCTCTCTGTGTTTTTGTATAGGAAAAATAAGAGTTTCGTGTTTCATGGCGAGTAGGTGAACTTTGACCCCTGCTAACCCCCCTTCAACATGCTCCAAAACTCACCAATTTGATAACTTTAAATCAGACATGCCTTATGATCAGACTGACCGAGTTTGAAGCCGATCAATCGAAATCCCTAGGAGGAGTTCGATCAAATGCAAAGGCTGTAAACGTCAAACTCGAGGTCCAAAATGGACCTTCAATCCAAAATGGCCGACTTCCTGTTGGGTTTAGAGCATGGCTCCAAGAGACTTTTTTGTACGTCCTGACAAGATACACATGTGTACCAAGTTTCGTAATTCTAGGATAAAGCATGGCTTGGGGCTGATTTTTAAAATATTCTAGGGGGAGATGTAGAGAAATTAGGCCACGCCCACCAAATTTCGCTATGGATTCCTGTTGGCGGGTGTATAAGGATCCATCCTAGTGAGTTTGGAGCAGCTCACCCCGAAACTGTGGAATTCAGAGCCAAACGAAATTCGATGGCGTTCGCAACGCCGCCACGCCCACCTGCTTCATCGCAGCCGGTCGGGGTTGGAATCCACAACACACCAACATGTCTTCTGTCTCTGGACACAGTTTCATGTTGATTAGGTCAAAGGGCTAAGATAGCGACCGTTCACAGTAAAACATTACACTTCCTGTTCTCAGGGGGCGTGGCCTACGTAAAAAAATAATTTCACCACAGGGTATTTTAGGACACCCGATGATGACCAATCACTGAAAGTTTGGTCCCTCTATGTGTTTTTGTATAGGAAATATAAGAGGTTTTTGTTTCATGGCGTGTAGGTGAACTTTGACCCCTGCTAACCCCCCTTCAGCATGCTCCAAAACTCACCAATTTGATAACTTTAAATCAGACATGCCTTATGATCAGACTGACCGAGTTTGAAGCCGATCATTCGAAATCCCTAGGAGGAGTTCGATCAAATGCGAAGGCTGTAAACGTCAAACTCGAGGTAAAAATGGACCTTCAATACAAAATGGCCGACTTCCTGTGATACTTGCACTATGACATTACTTGTAAATTCTGAGCGTCTTAGTGAGCTCTACAACTGTACCGAATTTCAAGTCTCTACGATGAAGTAAGTGAATAGCAATGGGTCTGTTGAAAATTGCTAGTTGCCGCCGTTGAGCAATTTTTTTTGCGATTTTTGCGGCGACCTTAAAATTCAAAATTTTTAAACCGCCTAGTCGCTTCCGCCAAGTTTGGTGAGTTTTTGAATATGATAAAGCCTCCAAAAAGGCGCACGAAGAGGGGGGCAGAATCGTAAGAAGAATAAAGCTGCAAGCAGCCTCGGGCGGCCCTCGCAGCAAGCGCCGCTCCGGCCTATTGGCCACCGCGGGGGTTCCGGCCACCGCAGGAGCTCTCGCATGGTTTAGGGCGAGCTTTCCAAGGAAAAAAACGGCACTTCCTGTTCCGAGGGGGCGGGGCTTAGATGACGTCATAATATGATGACGTAGGATCGACGGGCCTCCCACCAGGATCACTCAGGCCAAGTTTGATGCGGCTCGGTCAAAATATGTGGAATGTAGAGGCAAACGTATACGAACGGCGTTGCCGCCATTGAAAACTCTTGGCACTTTAAAGCAAGCGAGACCAACGTCCTATCTGTCATCCAACACAGAATCACCTTGATTAGGTCAAGAGAGCCATAAACAGAGCTTTCCAAGGAAAAAAACGGCACTTCCGGTTCGAGGGGGCGGGGCTTAGATGACGTCATAATGTGATGACGTAGGATTGACGGGCAAGCCTCCAGGATCACTCAGGCCAAGTTTGATGCAGCTCGGTCAAAATATGTGGAATGTAGAGGCAAACGTATGCGAACGGCGTTGCCGCCATTGAAAACTCTGGCACTTTAAAGCAAGCGAGACCAACTTCCTATCTGTCACCCAACACAGAATCACCTTGATTAGGTCAAGAGAGCCATAAACAGAGCTTTCCAAGGAAAAAAACGGCACTTCCGGTTCCGAGGGGGCGGGGCTTAGATGACGTCATAATGTGATGACGTAGGATTGACGGGCAAGCCTCCAGGATCACTCAGGCCAAGTTTGATGCAGCTCGGTCAAATATGTGGAAGGTAGAGGCAAACGTATACGAACGGCGTTGCCGCCATTGAAAACTGTTGGCACTTTAAAGCAAGCGAGACCAACTTCCTATCTGTCATCCAACACAGAATCACCTTGATTAGGTCAAGAGAGCATAGATGAATGTTTCCAAGGAAAAAAATAGCACTTCCTGTTGTGAGGGGGCGGGCTTAGATGACGTCATAATCTTGATGACATAGAATTTTCAGGTATCACACCAGCATCACTCAAGCCAAGTTTAGTGCAGCTCGGTCGAAACATGTGGAATCTAGAAGCAAACGTATGGCATCGGCGTTACAGGTCACTTCGCCATGCCGCCGCACACAGCTGCTTCATCGCAAGCCGGTCAGGGCTTGAATCCACAACACACACCAACATGTCTTCTGTCTCTGGACACAGTTTCATGTTGATTAGGTCAAAGGCTAAGATAGCGACCGTTCACAGTAAAACATGACACTTCCTGTTCTCAGGGGGCGTGGCCTAAGCGATGTCATAATTCACCACAGGGTATTTTAGGACACTATTGATGATCAATAACTGAAAGTTTGGTGTCTCTGTGAGTTTCTGTGCAGGATATATAAGTTTCGTGTTTCATGGCGAGTAGGTGAACTTTGACCCCTGGTAACAC